>NC_081406.1:167407360-167707360 GCF_030272615.1 Cryptomeria japonica | reverse complement strand
TGCTTGCTATATCAATTTTATAACAAGGTTATGAAATCTTTCCCTACAAAAATCCCACTAAAACTAGATCAACACAAAAAACCCTTCTACCCAACAATAATAAAAAATATGGCTAGACACTCATACCAATTGAAAGGAAGCCAAGTTTGGAATAACACTTTTAAATACTAAATCTAATAGGAGATTTGATGCAAAAATTTCTTACAAACACTTAACTACTACAAATTAGATAAATGCATACAAAATAGATCTAAACAAACTCACAACACTAGTTATACATGAGAAAACCCTTTTGGGATAAAATCCACACTTGAGAAGCTAGAATCAATTGTATTATTAGCAATAACCAAAAATTACAGTACAATGTCTAGAGCCAATTCTCTTTAGGAGTAAATACAACAACAAAGAATTTAAAATAATATCCAATGCATAAAATCTTCTTAGAAGATATCGAACCTATCATACAAAATAGATCTCAAAATACTCTAAAAAGACACATATTATTAGTATATCATACAAAATACTCTAAAAAGACACATATTAATAGATCTCAACACAAGTGGAAAGCACCCATGGTTTTTAAAATGAGCTCCAATGCCAAAGAGGTATGTAGTGTCATAAACAACAACTTGCTAATCCCATGACACTTTGCACATAAGAAAATTACAAAGAAACAACATAACTCATCCATAATAATCATCTTGTCATATGCAACACCTACCTCACACCACTTTTCAGAAGTGTACTCCATTATAAATACCAATTTCCAAATAATAACTCTCGATGACTATTCCACCAAACTAGTAACCATCATAGTGATAATAAAAATTTGTCATAGTTCCAACATAACAACCTATGACACTAGTCCCCTAATTTTAAGACTTCCAGAGGAGGTGCAATAAAATAAATAAATAAAATAAACATTTTTGAACTCTAAGGGTGAGACACCTTAATCCCAACAACTTGTTCACACAGTATTTAAGAAAGAGTTTTGAGCTTGTTGAAGGCTTAGGTTGCTTGTTTTGCCTAAAAAATAGAGATAACTAAAAATAGTTAGATGAATGTCTATGAAATGTAACTATTCGTTTTGAGCTTAATATCTAATGGTTAATATCTTCTTCATAATTCATATTTATGTAAATATATATAATTCATGTTGTTCTTCTGATGTTTTTTTAATTCTAAAAAATTTTCATAATCAAGTTGCAATGCATTAAAGAAAAGTTGCTACCTTGATTTGATATATAATTTGAGTATGATTATGCATGGTTTTCATGGAATGAGATAAACTACACTGTGTTAGCTTAGATCATTTCAATTTCATGAATTAGAGAAATGAGATAAAAACTATAAAAAGAGTTATGATAACAAGAAAATAATTGATGTCAACTATCTTGTCAAGTAGATATGTGTGTGTAAATATATATAATTCATGTTGTTCTTGTGATTTATTTTAATTCTAAAAAAATTTTATAATCAAGTTCCAGTGCATTAAAGAAAAGTTGCTACCTTGATTTGATATATAATTTGAGTATGATTATGCATGGTTTTCATGGAATGAGATAAATTACATTGTGTTACCTTCGATAATTTTAATTTCATGAATTAGAGAAATGAGATAAAAGTATAAAAAGAGTTTTGACAATAAGAAAATAATTGATGTCAATTATCTTGTCAAGTAGATGTGTGTGTGTGTGTGTGTGTGTGTGTGTGTGTGTGTGTGTGTGTGTTTTATGATCATATTGTGAAATATTTATAGTATGTCCATTTTTAATTTAGATGTATACATACATTGTTGTTAATTTACAAGAATTTATGGAAATTTTGTAATCTATAAATAATTGTTTAGCATTCTATTCATTTGTAGGGCTGTTCAAAATAATCACTTCCATGGAAAAATACCTAGAATATATTCTCACTTCTCTCGATTGAAAGAATTGTAAGTCTTCTATACTTAATTTCATGTTTTAGCATTCATCTTCTATACTTCAAAGTTGCAAAATATAGCATGAAATGAACATGCAATTGTTATAATAGTAACTTAGTTTTATTTTTTTGCAGTCATGCAAGCAGTAACAACTTTAGTGGTAAAATACCAGATTTCATTGGAAATTGGAAAACGTTACAAAAGTTGTAAGAAAATTTGTCTTATACTTTTCTTACAAGACATGCAGTAAAATTAAAAGACTAATTTTTCTATTCTCAATACTTTAGTTGGAGGAGAAAGACTTAAAAATGAAATGTCATGACTCGTAACAGGAGACTTCAAGCTTCTTCTTTAGAAGGTCCAATTCCTCCAACTTTTTCAAGTTTGACTCAATTAAGTGAATTGTAAGTACATAGTTTTATTTAATTTTACATTTAAATTCCTCATTCCATTTCATATTTATGCTTTGAATTATGGTAGTCAAAAATACTATTCCACTTAATAAGGTGTTCAACAAGTTGATCATTTGAATAAACTAAATTGGTGTATTTGGTATTCATTGGTGTTATGTGGTTACACATATCTAAATAGGGTGATAACTGATCTAACCGGAGGTGGATCAAATTTGTCGTTTATGGGAAACCTAACCAAACTAAAAACAATGTGAGTAAACTAATATTGATTTTATATTTCATTTGTAGCATTTATAGAAGGTCCGGAGTAAAACAAATAAGGTAATGTAACCATAGGAATCGTCTTTTTAAATTATTTTGCCTAACTTTGTTTTATCTTTGCAGAGTGCTAAGAAATGCCTTAATTTATGGAAAAATTCCTTACTCTATTGGAGACTTCAAAAAGCTAAAAATATTGTGAGTTAGTACATTGCAATAATTTATAATAATGATTTTATGACTTTCTAGTTAGAATATCTAGTTTGGCATTTAGGGAATGGGAAATATAGTGATTAAAAAATAAAATAAATATAATTATGTATCTTTTTTCTTCAATTCTTGATTGCTTTATAGAATAAATTTTCAAAGTTATTCAATTTATAAGAAACTAAGAGAAGAATATTATGTATTACAAATAAAGATAGAGAATCATAACTTGGACAATTGGTTGTTTTTATAGACATATTTGAAAAGGCTATATAAATTTGTATGTTTGTAACATCTATATATATTAGGAAATGATAGTTTATGTGTGATCAAATCATTTCAATTTTTTCATTCATTTTGTTGTTTTATCAAGTGGAACGAAAAAATAAGTACCTAGTCTAAGTTTACTAGTTTGAACTAAAACCATTGAATATTAAAGTGACTAAAACCATGATATTTAATATTTAAATGAATAAAATATTAAATATATATTTTATTTAAAATCTCATCTAGAAGTAACGACTTAAGGATTAAAGAACATACCTACAAATTAATGTAACAATCTATATAATTGACAAACTATGTATAAAAGACCCTATATAGGCATTGAAAAGGAGGGATTAGTGGTGTTCACTAGTATAAAAATGCAAACTAGGAATCATTTCAAATCCATCATGTTCATTGGAGAACAACTGATAAAGTCTAACTTTAATCCCTTAGAAGAGAAGGGCATTATAGGTGATTATTCTATTTTGATTTGATATGATTGGATATGATGAAGGCAACAAATGCTACAAGAACTAGGTAAAGTTCTAGGAAAATAACAAAAATCAACATAAAAAATATATAGAAGTGGAATGTGAAGTAGAAATTTAGATGTGGAAATGAGATGTAGAAGGAACCTATCACAAAAATCTGGGCCTAAAAGTGTTAATAAAGAGAACTAGGCACTCTAGACTTGAAGGTGTCCTCGTTAGTTGAAAAAATATAGATTCTAAATCAAGATGCTCAATAGATCATTCTCTCAAATTTTTGATAGAAAAGTACATCCATAAATGGAGCTATACTCATTAGATCAAGAGTTTTTACATGTTCAAAATGTTGAGCTATATTTCTTAGTTTTCTCTTTGCAACTCTATAACTTTTTATCATCAAATCTAGAACTTGCAAATAAAAAAGAGGGAAAAAATGTTGTGTTGTATAGAATATTTCCTAAGGCAAACCCTAGGTAGGAGTTAATCTCCACTACAATAATGATGATTAGAAAAGAGGGATTACCTCTAGTAAAGAAGAAGTTGAAGACCATAAGGATGTTGGCAACAACAATGAGAGAAAACTAAGAGGAGGATGGGGGGGGTGAACCAGTTTTCTACCGGATCTACAAAATCAACCATAAATATAGATTTGATAAACTATAGCAACAACAAAGATAAGTAGATAAATAACACAACACACAACACCAAGATTTTGATGTGGAAAACTCGGTTAAGGGAAAAACCACAGTGGGAACCTACTCACAATAAGATGATACTCTGCAATAGTATATGAAAATATTACAATGGGGAATGCACCAACATTCAAGCACACTGCCTAGAGATCACTGCTCAAAAGATAATGACTTAGAAGGCTACAACCCTCAGGGAACTTGTTGGTACCCAAAAATAGGTTTACACTTACACAAGGAAGAGACCAAGTTGTTTTCTTATAAAGTATCTATGGATAGCCACTTCTAGCTGTTAATATTCTTCAGACTTGGACCAACAATAATAAGGATATGAGATCCTTCTACACTTTAGGCTCTACAAAACTAGGGAGGGTGATCCCCATGCCAATTTGTGATTTCTATGACACACTCACAAATTATACATGAAACAAAGAAGATAATCTCATATAAAGACTCAACAGAGAGGGAGAATGCTTAGGAATGGCAAATTCCTCAGTGATCCTCAACTAGTTTGGAGCATGAGATGATTAAAATCACATGACAACATTCATGTAAATTAAAATATATTCATATTCAACAGGTTATAGAAAACAAGTGGTGATTCCAAATAGAAAATCAACACCAAGGCATTCACTTAGCTATGATCAGTGCCTTATTACATTGGGTACATGAATTCATATTTGCATAAAATGCATTCTGACATAATTTATCTAACAACATATAAACCTAAGATAATATTGCCTTGCAATACATCATATTCACAACCCCAACCCAGAACTACTTATCAAAATCCTTGCAAATATCCCTACCACTCTAAAATTCTACTCAAGCATTTAATTAGCCCCTTGGACCAAAGCATGAATAAAAATGCATACACCGCAACAGTGCAATGAATGATAAAATCCTTGATAATATGCATTCAAAACATGATAGAGCAATACACTGGAGAGAAATGGGTTTGAATTATATTTCTATTGAATAATTCGGTTGTCCCTGTAAGAATACAATTCATACATAACTCCTTCAAGAACCTATAGAATTACAAACATAAGACTCTTTTTATTTTGCTCTGTAAAATGACCTCTTACAACTTTTTTTTTTTCACCTCAACTTTGCTATTGGAAACAAAAATTAGGAACACTCAAGGGACCGAAATTCTAAACCCCATCTCATAGCCTTGAATTCCCTTTTATAAAAAACAAGGGAGAAAACAAGCTTCAGGATAAAGGAGACACCTGCCATCTCATAATGATTACACACACTGCATTTTGTTACACAAACATTCATCCTTGATTTCGCTTACGCAGGATCAACATATGTGGTCACCTTATTTAAAACTTATGATGAATATTACCACCATTTCTGTTATATAGGTTCAAAAATATCTGCCACTAGAAGACAAAAATAGTTATGCAAACTATTTACAACCTTTATTCATGATTCAGATACATATTGCTCCATGCACTATAATCTTCATCAGATGGCCAATAAAAACTCATGACTTCATCAAGTTTTGCCTTGTATGAAATATATTTAATGACTACTTGGTTTGCCTCTCTTTCAAAAGTTTTAAAAAATGATCTTGTGGCAATTATTTTATCCATTCTATCCTTTAGCATATCCATGTTTAGCCCTTCACATATCATCTCTACCTGGGTACTGATGACTCTTTTTGCCTCTTCCTTCCAAAATTGTAAAGGCTTGACTGCCCCTTCTTTATCTTCAATATTTGGCAAAAGAGTTTGTTCCAATTCATTGAAACTTTTCATCAATTTGCTTACTTTTCTTTCTATATTCTTCGGCAAAATTTGGACTTCCTTCTTTGATTTTACCAACAAATATGTTGGTTGGAGTGCATGTGGTCTCTCGGCATGATACTTAGAGGCCATGGACATTACTCTGAGCTCATTTCCACTTTGTAACCATTTTGTAAACAAAGGAATTACCACTTCCCTATCATCGTCAAATTTTTGAATAGTATTAAATAGAAGAGAATATAGGGCATGGACACTATTTATCTTGCTATCAACTTTCTCATTTAAATGAGTTATCACTGAGCTAACTATATCCTTTTGTTGCCTAACTGATTGATCTTCTGATTCTTTCAGCCTATTTTTTAATTCAATAATCTTGTCTAAAAGCTGAGATTGATTTGGTTCAGTTGATCTTGGAGCTCCAGGCTCATCATCATCATCATAGGGGACTAATGACATACCAGGGATACCAACAATTGTATCAAGTTGAACTGCTTCTCCTCCTTGGACCATAGGTGATGACCTAGATTTTGATGGCTCGGATGGCCCTATAAGTGCAGGAAAGGAAACCTTTATTTGTCCCTGCTCAAAGAGTTGCACTCTCATTTGCAACTCCACACACCTTTTTCTGAGATGCATTGTAACCATTGAAAAGCTTATCAAACTTTGTTATCAACTTTTCCTTCTCTAAAGCTTCTCTCTTTGCACTCTCATGTGCTAATTTAACAACATCAACATTTAACTTTGTAGCCTCTACACTTGATGTGTCAGATGCTCTTTTTATAATAAGGATTCCCCTCAAATTGGGGTTTAAATCACTAATGTTACGATTTATCGATCCTTCCTCTAGTGCCCATATTTCCAAGGTTGCATAATCATCCACAAAATCTGATCCTTTTAATGCCAACCTTGCTTCTTCTTTTGAATTGAAATGTTGACCCTTTGACTTCCTGATTGTATCAAAATCCACTGCATCTGCTATGTCCCATTCTGGTAAAATCAAGACTACAGCCTGACTTATAATCTTCCTACCTTCATCAAAAGTGATTTCCTTAAATTCTTAACTTATCTCATTCTCTACTTCTTGATTCTCTTGATCTGATCTATCTGGCCTTTGGGCCATCTTCTCAATAATTCTTCCTTTGTACTCCTCAATCTTCATCTTCCATACCAGTTGCAGAAAGGCTAGCCTTCTCAGAAAAGAATCATCTTCAAGGAACTTATCACATGCCTCCTTTCTTGCATCTTTAAAAGCTTTACCCTGGATATCCAAAGGAGTGAGATCCAACTCCAAATTAGGAGGCAAAGGAGGAATATCGAACTACATTTCTACACTTGTTTCTATGAACATATCTTCCTCCATTTGTTCTTCATACTGCCTTATAGGTGAAAAGGATACAGGTGATGGCAAAGGACTTATGTCCAATTCTTCAAGATCAATAATCTTGATACCTTGAAAAGGTTTGGTTTTTATTTTAGGGGAAGGCTCTGCACTCATCATCTTCTTACCCTTTCTCCTTGTTAACCTTCTACTATCATTGCTACTATCCTCTTCATCACTCATTTCTTCTCTTGCTCTTTTGTGAGAAGATTCATGAATAGGCCTCCTTCCTACCATGCCACTTGCTTTCTGAGACAAAGGAGGTTGTGAGCTTGATTGTTGTTGGCCATGAACTTCTTCAAGTTTGGCTATCTTCTCATTTAAAATCAGATTTAATTAATCAAAATTGCTTATAACAAAATCAACCTTGGCACAAAATGGGGAAAAAACCTTTAATGGGACATATTTTGGATCCATCTTTTCAATTAGAGCCCATAATTTTCTGAAGATTATCCACTTTTCTTTTCTCCATTCCTGAGTCATGGAATCAAATTCATTTATGATTATATCCTTAAGAAATTTATGCTCATGGGGCAACAAACTTCATTTAATTTGTGCTTTGAAAGTATTGTAGAACCCCTCAGGATCACTGTGTCTATCTATACTCACCCCCAAATTATATGGAGCAAAGAATTTATCAAAGTGTTCATATCCTCCCTTCAAAATTACAAAATAAGGGATGATAGTGTAATCTAGGAAAATTGTTCCTTTACCCCTTTCTTTTAAATCCTTGTCTTGAATGCATCATATTTGCCACATTACTTCAGCAAAACTCATTCTTAGAGGAATGTTGAAAGGTAGTACATGTGGTTGTCCGGAGAAACCATAGATTCTGATAGAAGTCCTTACAGTATAAGGGATAAAATCCCACCAATTATGCTCAATCTTGACAAGTGGTAACCTTTCTTTGGGTCTTACAAAATTATGTAATTCTTTAGGAATTCTTGGAGGATTTACTGTTAACTTTTGCCTCAACCTAGAAGCAAAATTGTTATCAAATCTTACAAATTTGGCCTCCTATCTATCCCAAGACATATCTATGCTCCAAAGCTGCACTGGAATCTCCTAGTTATCAATTGTCCTTTTGAGGTTCATGGTACCCTCAAAGTAATCTGCATTCCTAAATAGGAACATATACATGAGTAAGGAATACCAGAAGAATTTAGCAATAACTACTTCATTCTTAATATCCAGTAACCCCTCATGAATCCTTTCTTCAAGGTATGAGGCAAAATTGAAAACCACTATATAATCTGGATGTTGTATTTGCATGGCCATGTACATAAAATTAGGTGACATCACTATAATTAGATTAAAACCTAATATCTGATATAGAGAGAATAAATTAGCCTAAAAGTAGGGAGCAAAAGAACCAATTGGGAATGGCTCCTTTGAGCTAGGGCCGATATGGTATGTTGTACTCCCTGCTTTAGCCAAATGCATTAGAAGAAAATTGTTTCTAATGAATTCCCTCATCTTGTAGTACTCTACCTTTTGCTCATTCAAGTCTATCTGTACCAGGCTCGCAGATGGTTCATATAGGTCAAAAACCTCATGGAATTCTTCCCTTCTGATAGTCAATAAAATCTCTCTTTCATTTCCCCTAATAACCCTCGAGACAGGGTCATACCTATTTGCTACATCTTTGAGTAGGTCAACGTCCATGAAGACACCCGACACTACCAACTTACCCAAATCATATTGCCAAGGACTGGATAATGAGGAATGCAAGTTCCTTTGTCCATACCACAATTTGAATATTTCTAGTCCAGTCATCAGTATACTAACATTCGCCAAGCAGAATTCTTTATCGGTTAACCCTTCCCCTAGGGTTTTTCCACTCACAAATCTCTACCCTTGTTGTCTATCATTTGTTCAGGGCTTCAATTGATCTAAGAAATCATCATATAGATTTATTTTCATATAATCCATTTGTCCTGAATGTTTTCATGAGGGAGCCATCTTTTGAAACTAGGGTTTTACACTATAACTTCAAATTGAGGAAGAAAAGACTAGGGCTAACACGAGATTCAAATTGCAACAGTAATTTAAACAAATTTCACTCTTCTCTGCTTAGCTCTTAACCCTAGAACAAATTTAAATTCTTTTCTTATAACTTCATGCACAATTTATAACACCAGTTCATTTCAAGAATAGATGAAGGAGCTCAGATAAACTTACTGTTTTGATTTCACCAGAGAGATGGCAATTCTATGTTGCAAAGAGTCATTTCAACCTTCTTCAGTAGTAGGAATATCTTTTGGATTGATAGGAAATCTTGTACAAATTAAGAACAACTTTTAAATTACTACCTGGAAAGGAACACAAATGTCTCATCCGCCATTACTACTCGTGTGAGTGAAACAACGACTCTCAACTTGCATTTGATAAAGTTTAAAACTTGATTGTCGATCATCCTCCAAGTTGGCAAATCTTACGAACCAAACCATTCAATCTGATAGTTATTATCCAATGTGGCAAGTGGGTCCATCCTTGGCATAACATGGCACATCCAACTCATCGCTTGTTTCACCACCTTTAGTGACCCACCATCGGTTTTTTCTGGCTCACCTTGGACATGTGACATCATCTCGTGATGTCGCGGTCTATAATTTCATAGCATCTTTTGATCACGGGACCACGGAAACTATCAGATATGTTATTTGTTTACCTCTTAATTGAACTAGTCACTTGACAAAGGCCACTAACTCCCAATCACTTCTCAGACCGCAATTAAAATATTACCGCTTGATAAAAGCACGTGTAGAAATATTCATTTTTAGTTACTCAGGTTTTAACCACTGGGAACCGGTAACATCAAACATTTTGAAAAGTCAAACGGTCATGTCACCTTTCTCTATTGGGCATATGTGGCATCATCTCGTGATGTCACGGTCTTTATCATCCTTGCACTTTTGACCATGGGGAAGCGTGAATAATCAGATCTATCCTATCTTTAGCAACTAATCGAAATATTTAAGAATTTCGGACTTAAGAAAATCATAGGCACAGGCACAAATATTAAAAGGAGACCAACTATAGGAAAAACTTTATATGACTTCAGAAAATCATTCCATAAACCGATCTAACGTGACTTAATGCCTAGGGAATAAAATGTCCCCACCGACGAAATATAACCCTCGGCCTTAAATGAGAAAAAGGTAACGACAAAATATAAAGAGGCCCAAATATTTTCTTTTATACCAAGACTTAACCAGAAAGTCACAACCCCTAAAGCCCTAAACCTTGAAAACTTGATAGAGGGAATACTAACACTAGAATGACCAAAATTTTGCAAGACATAATTTTAGGTCCTATCAGAAGTCTCACTGACTTACAACAAGATTCTGACTACAATCTGGAAGAAATGAACTGAAAGAATAGCATCTTGAAATACCTAATGATAGTTTTGGTTAAGCACAATGACTACTCTGCAACACCAATCTCTGCTCAATCACAATGTCAAAGGATGAATCACTTGTTCGCACATACACCACTCTCTGATAATGTAGACACAACCATGATACATTAAATATATGACAATATCACCTATTTATACAAATCATCAACCTTGACAACAAGGTCAACTAAACCCTCAACTCACAATTACAAAATTACATCACATGATATAAAGATTGACCACTAGACCAATATAATGATATACATAACATAATGTGGTCCTAAACCAAATATTCAAATGCTCAACTCCATCAAAAATCATGCCAAGTTCAACCGCAACATGCTACACCACCAAGAAAACCGCATAACACAAAGAACATCACTGGTTCAATGAAATCACCAAGAACTCGCATAACAATCAATGCGGATTATTAACACAAATAGTACATACTTAGGAAACACCAACAAGCATGTTAGAATCATCAGTAATAGCTAAACCAACACCACTTATCAAATCTTCATCGATCAACATTTGAACCTCAAGAACACTCAAACAACAATGACTGTCACAACGAAAAGATAACTATCATAGTACCAAATCATGAACCATCTAAAACAAAGATACACAAGATCATCCAAAACAATCTCCTAAAATCTCAATTCAAGATCTGATCACACAAGAATATACTGGAGGAAATACTGAACTCTGCAAAGCACTAATCAAATAAACAAACTACAAAATCAGATGATCTGATATGATCAATTAGGCTTTCTGGATCACCAAAATAAATACAAAAGAATATAATGATACTAGAGACTCCATACATGAAAAAATGATCCCAATAAACCAATCTACAATCATCAGAGGAATAAATCAAAGAAATATTTTGACATCAATGACAACAACATATCTTAGCAATAGCAATGTCCAACAAAGGAAATTTTGAATTGAAATGATATTACCTTAAACTTGATAATTGTGGTGATGCAATACTCTTTGGATGATACCCTCAAGGGTCGATTCAATAACATGACATGACAAGACAAGAGCAATCATGAAAACTTACTTGCATGTAGGTTGTAGCTTACTGCTCCATAATACTCAAATCTAAAGACATTTTCTCAATGATTCTTACTCAAAGGAACTATAGGAGAGTGATCATATGAAAATGAATTAGAGAGGATGACTTTATATATGGATCACAAGGTAATTTCTATTATAGATTGACTTCTAATTGTCATATCAAAATATGAGGATTAGATAATGAATAGCATGAATCAACACTTCGACATATTTGATATTTGGCCCTTATTATGGGGGACTATGGTATTGGGCACCCTACTCCACCCAAGACAAGAGAAAAGAAGGATGGATGTAGAGTACATAGGCCTAGGACATAGGATTTGGTCACTAAATTAACTTATGACAATAGTTTGTTTAGAACAAGGCCAAAAAAATGCTTCAAATGGACCATGATAGGATGCACTAAAGCAAGGACCCAAAAAGTAGTGTTAAACTATAAAGGGTTACAATTTCTAGCACAAGTATAAATTTACACATTCAAGTATGATATATGTGACATCAACTAATATGAAATTCTAATGGCAGCATCCTAACTGGCAAAAAAGAGGATAGGAAACCTAATAACAAACAATGGAAAAATAATGATGGGAAGTTCACGTTTTCTATAGAGATATTATTATCAGTCACTGCAACACAATGTGACATGAACCAATTTGGTATGTGAATTTAGAGAAATAGAATAGTCCAACATACATCAAGAACCATATGATAGTTCATTGACATGGGGAAAAAAATCTCAATCATTAAAACAGAACTCAAATTTTATTACTCCCACCAAATACATATTATAAAATTTATTTGATCCTTTCATAGATTGGTTATACTCCATCCACAGACTCGATTCAAGGTCTAACAATGGACTATTTTGTACCTTGCACTTGTTCAATCCTCCATCCTATCAACTTACTAAACATCTATTGTCTTTTCCCTTCCTAACAACTTGTGGACATGTCGACTCTACATTCCTACTCCTCCCTTGCATGAGGGTCCAACCCATTCGCAAGAAACCTTGATTCCTTTTAAATTGATCGATCTACATGACTATCAACCACCCAAAAGTAACTCCTTCAACTACTCATCATTTTTCCCTTTTCTATCCATGTGGTGTCATGATCTCATATGGTGATTGACTAATACTTTTTAATTACTAATAATATATTATGGTAAATCTCTATGTGATAGAAGATCTTAAAAATCACAAACCTAAACTACATCATGCTCATGAAAAAAATATTAACAAATAAAAATATAACAAAGAAAGACCAAAACAAAATTGGGGAAGGGCAATTCCCCTACATCAAGCTCCCCAAGTGAGATGTTTGTGAGCATAAATAAGTTGGGTAGTAAAACTACCGTTCCAAGATAGCATCAACTTATATCATACTTCCAATGTTTGGGATCAACAAGCTTATCAATCTACTCCATTCTTTCCTTCCAACATGTGAGAAAAATAGTGCCTCCATTTCTTCCAAGTACTCCCCCTTGTATTCTATATCCAAAATTTAGCTCTTTTACATGGAGCTTCACATCATTGCACCTTCCCCATTTTTTTCCCATGTTACAAGAATCAAGTCCATAATCATTATGAATAAAATCTAAGAAAGCATCCATGGTGTTTGAAATGTTTCTTGTCTCTAGGACTGCACTATGTTTCTTAGCTTCCCCATAACCTTCTATTATTAATACGCATCCATGTAGAGAAAATTCAACCGTATCAAAACATTTTGAAGATTGAAATGTTACCTATTCATTATTTTTTGCAATTTTTGTCCCACTTCTTGTCAATACAAGTCATTCTTCCTGAACGACTGCAATTCAAAGTAATAGATCATCATTCATATTTTTTTTTGTTGTCTCTACACTTTGTCCATGAAGACTAGGACCAATATTTACCACTTCCCCAACATGTCCTTCTTTCTTATCTTCTATAATCTAGTTATCATCTTCTTCTATTGGTTGTCCTACATGAAAACCAACAATGTTTACATCCTTGCCACATTCAAAAAAATAAAGAAATGCCTTCTTGGTTGCAGTTGCAACTTTTTCTCTCTCTGCACCATCTACAAAATATTTCCCACTTATTAGCATCACCTTAAAACTACCATTATGGTTGTCCTTTTCAACTCTTGTAAAGGAAACAAGGTATGTTTAGTTCCGTCCTCCTTAATAGTTAAAGTATTATTTCTAAAATCATGCATTACACTCTAGTCAAATTACTAAAGTCTACCAAGTGACATGTAACACACATCCATAGGCATGATATCGCACAAAACATTGTCTTTATAGCTTCATATTTGAAATTTAACCAAATCTTTCTCATCTACCAATAACTAATTTTGTTTTTATAACCAAGAAACTTTGTAAGGTGTAGAATGCTTAATTCTCTTAAGACCTAGTGTATCCACTATTTTCATAGCCACTAGATTATCAGTACTGCCACTATCAATAATCAGTTTGTATCACTTACCTTTAGCCTTGCATTTTTTCTTGAATAATGTTCTCTTTGTGTTGGTTCTTGGCTCTTCTTTGGTGGCTTCAATAATACTCTTTTTAACAGAAAAGACTCTCATGACTTAGTTTCTTCAGTATGATGACAAGGTGATCCCACACTTTCTTGATTTGCTTGTGCAATCTAATTTCTTCTTACGAGTCTTATACTTTCTTCTTGTAGAAACTCAAGACACACAACTTTTTGTGACTACAATATTGGTTGCACTTAAAATATTTACCCAATAAACCTCTTCCTCTTCCTTGATAACCACACCTTCCCAATGATTGTCCTCCCTTATTTTGATAACATTTCCTTTCCTGGTTGTCTAGTCCAAATAAACTATTGGTTCCCTCATCTTGATATTGATATTGTTCACAATTAGCATATTGTCCTCTACCTTTGTCTTGTCAACTTTGATTTATTATAATTTTCTCCTCTACCTTAATGGGAAACTAATAGGCTTCTTCAAAAGATCTTGGGGACATGAGACTCAACTCTTCTTGCAAATAATACTTTGACCTATTCAAATACCTTGCTACTTTCTCCATGTCCTCTTCACTATGTCTTGACTGGATCACCAACTTGTAAAACTCTTCGGTATAATCTTATATCGTCATATATTTTTGTTTAATGTTTGACAATATCTTAAAAAGTTTATTTTGATAGTCTCCCAAAATGAGCTTAGCCTTCAACTTCACAACCATTTGATCCCAATAAGTAATTTTCTCCTTAGTCTTCCTTTTCCTTTTTTATTGAATATAATCCCACCACATAGCAACATCACCTTTGAGTATCATACAAGAAAACTTAACTTTCCTTTCTTTTACAAATTCTTCATAATCAAAACATTTGTCAAGATCATTGATCCAATTAATGAGTTCTTCTTCATTAAGAGTTCTATAATAAATAGGAACCTCTATTTTTGGTTTGGCTCAAACACCAACAACTACTTTCAATAATATTTATTCAATACTTTCTAGTTTTGTGAGAACATCATCAAAGGCCTAGGGTTCTTCATCTTCTTCAACTTCACTAACATCATCCACTACTATTCCTCTTCATTCTGCCCACTCCATTGCATCCATCCTTGCTACCAAGTTTTGTATCATCTCAAAACCCCTTCTTCATGACCTCTTTGACCACCTCCTCCTCTTGCACCTCCTCTATGCATTCTTCTTGGTATCATTCTAACCAATCCCCCAAGTTTCCAATCTCTTATGGATTTGATACCAAATAATGGTAGCCTAACTGACAAAATAGAGGATAGGAAATCTAATGATAAATGATGATAGAATAATGACGGGAAGTTCATGTTTCCCACACAAATATAATTACAATTACACTACAACATAGTGCGAGAAGAACCAATTTGGTATGTCACATTAGAGAAAAAGAATAATTCAAGAGACATAAAGAACCTTATGGTAGTTCATTGACACAAGGAAATAAATCTTAAATAATTAAAATAGAACTCAAATTTTATTATTTCCACCCAGTATAGATTACAAAATGTATTTAATCCTTTCATGGATCAATTCTACTCCATCCACAGACCCGATTCAAGGTGTAACAATAGACTCTTTTGCAACTTGCACTTCCTCGATCCTCCATCCTATTGACTCACTAAACATATATTGGCCTTTCTCTTCCTAACAGCTTGTGGACATGCCAACTTTACGTATGATAGGTGTTGAAATTATGTAGTTTATAGAACATGTTGAGCATGTATAGCCAAGTGTTAGACATATGTGGTGCCAATTTAGGGATCTATCCAAGTGAATGAATGTGTATACATGTCTGAAGATTATGAAAATGTGTAGAAGATTATGTATCAGGTCATTCATAGAACTATCTTGAAAAGAGTTTACCTCTAGCTACTTAGTGTGCATTGAGTGTAAGTGCATAAGTTGAGAAAATAAATAAGATTCTAATTGTAATTTATAATTTTGATCATAAATTCATCCCTTCTTGAGAAGAAATGGTAACTACATAGCTACATCAAATATAAAAAACTATCCATATAGTTGCTCCAAATTATACAATTTTAATTAATTAATATAGTGCATGATGTTGGTCATGCAATATAGATGAATGTTGTTGAGTACTAGTTGTGGTCATGTTAATGATTTAATTTTTATAATTGTATTGATATGTGTAGGGTGTGTTGGCTTTAAAAGAGGAAATAAATAAAGTTTGAGTAGATTCATATTAAAAATAACATGTAGACCAAAGTACCATGGCATGTTAAGGATAAAACTTCTCTCACTAATTGAGTAATACATTGAATAAAAGTTGGGTGACACAACAAGAGTTACCCACATATATTCATGTCATAATTTTTAAAGACAATAATCCCAATGATAACTAAACATTTTGAATTTGCCTTTTCCTTCATTATCCTATCCATACTGTATGTAATGCTTGCTAAAATACCCTAGAGATATAAACATAATCTAACCACAAATAGAGATAATTTTTTTAAAACCCATCTACTAAAATGTCATGTGAAACCAAGTTCATCTAACATATATGTGTCAATTACAACATTTACCATTTTAAAAGTACACATAGAATATTCATGAATATAAACTTAGATCATATAACGTAAGTGGTGTTGGCAATTAACACTCATCTGGTAGTCACCTTCTAAGGTATATTGCATTTTGGGTTGTCATTGATGGCAACTCATCTTTAGGTGTTGGTATTTCTTCATCTGAAAACATTGCTTTATCACTTTTCTTAGATTGGGCCAACCGGTATACACATTATTGTTTATTCTTGTTAACCTCTTACTCTTGGTACCGGTAACTTATATTTAGGACCTCGTTAACATATTATGGGTCCTGGTAAAGTCATTTATGGAATTAGAGGTAGCGTGTAGGCCGACATCAATTATGATCATCGGGATAATGCATAATATACTTTGTGATCTAGAAGTCAATAGGTATATTTTCTTTATGAGGCCGAAATGTTGAACAAAATACAAGGGTATGTAAGGGAGATCATTTAGTGATGGATTTACATTATTATGGTGATGCGATTTGAGATGTGAATAAGGCAGAGATTGATAGTGTGCGAATTGGTGTGCAAGTATTAGCATTTGTGCATAGTTACACATGCGCAGTCCTAACTAGTAGCAAAATAGAGTATTAGTAACATTGGTTCAGTGAAGGTTCGCAGAGCTTAAACCAGAACTTATCTACTATGGTTAGATGCACTATTTAAGTTCATTTATGTTTGCAATCATTATGTAATGTTGTGAAAGTCAATGAGACTTCCATTTGAGCAATGAGCTCTAGGCGGTGAGCCTATATGCATGTGCATACCCCCTTATGTAATATTTGTATACCTTGATCAAGGATATAGATATTGTGGGTATCAACCCCACCATGGTTTTTCCCTTTACAAGGTTTTCCACGTAAAAATATTGGTGTTATTGTATTTCTTTGTCTGTTGATTTGTTTATGCACTTTAAATTCATATTTTGTCATTTGGTTGATCTTGATGACGAAAAGGATAAAAACAACAAATTGAAGAATGAACCAAGGCAACCCAGAGAGTACATCATTTCATTACAGGGAAAGCTATCAGATGCTCAAGCTAAGAGGAAGGAACTCTATGATCAACTAAAAATTTAAAGTAGTGATGAAGAAGATGCTTTGAAAGATCAATGTCAGAAACTCACTCAGGAAAATACTTCCTTGAAGAATGAAATGCAATCCCTAACTATGAGGATGTGCAAGGAGATTCAAGACAAGAAGAAGAATGAAGAAAACCTAGCTCAAGCATTGAAGGACAAATCAAATGAATGCAATAGACTGATACATGATAATGGTATCTTGAAACTTGAATTGATTCAGTCCAAGAATAATGAACAGGAACTTGAAAGACAGATCATAATCATGAGAGAGGATTTGGCCATTGCAAATAAATATAAAAACAAGTTCAAAGCCATCTTTGCAAGACTTGATGAATTGCTGAAAAGCCAAAGATGTTCATAAAAAGAGAGTTCTTGGATATGAAGTAGGAGAAATCTTTCGTATAGCACAACAAGATCAATCATCCGGTCAGAAGCAGAATCATGCGAACAACCGAAACTAGAAATCACTGGCAAGACAACCTAATGCTCACAATTTAAAAGGTACATGCTTTGTTTGCAATAAATATGGTCATGTAGCAAGTCAGTGCAGAAATAGGAATAATCATATCAATGCATCATTCATCGTTCTTGGAAATGTCAGATGTCATGCTTGCAGTAGATTTGGACATATGGCTAACCAATGCAGAACCAAAGGAAATCAAGGAAAACAAGGGTTCAACAAAGCAATTCAAAAGAACAATATTGTTTGTTATGCATGCAAAGGGATTGGATATATTACTAAGTACTGCAAGAGTAAGAATCCACTGGTAGCTGATGGAAATTTAGATGAGAAAGGAAAGACAAAGGTTGAAGATATGAAAAAATATCATGAGAGAAGATGAGTTTTAAAATCAGGGACATAACTGACAGATCAACTAGTAGATCAATCAGGTCCTACACCGGAAGCAGAAACTTCAATTGATAACTAATTCACTTTGCCTTAGGGGTAGGAAAATCATTGAAGATCATGCAAACACCTCAGATTAGGTCTGTAGTCAAAGAATTTTGATTGTGGATGGATACTTAAGTGAATTCAAGTGTTTATTGGAACCCATATGAAGATTTTGTGATTCGGTCATGACAGTTGAAAATTAGGGTCAATGGTGATAAAAAGGGAAAAGTTAAATCATTTCTTCACATAGCGATCAAGTATTTTGAAGAGAAATTTCTAAGGCATTCAAGAGTCCTAAGATGATTTGTGTGAGCATCTACATCCGAAGAGAATTTCATCATCCAACAAGTTATCAAGATATTTACCATTTGTTGAAACCCTCAAAATTTATTATGGCATCTGTAGCATCGTAAATTGTACACCCTTGTTCGTGTGGCACAATTTCATTCTTGGTTTAGCACCCACCTTAGTGTGTTTTCATCTTGGATTATAATTTCACTTCAAGCATTTAATTAATTAATTTAATTAAATATAAATTCATATTTCATCACTTCCTACATCATAAAATTGGGCCCTTTACCCTAAGTGTGCCCCTTTTAATTTTATTCCTCCAATAAATCATTAAATCATAAACCCTAATTATATCCTATTTCGAGCTTCAAGGCCTAATTTTGCATATCAAAACACATTGAAATCAGCTGTAACTTTGGGGTTTGCTCTAATATCATCATATCTAACGACCCTAAAAATTTGGTGAAAAGTTGGTCGGACCATGTGCAAAGTGCACATGGTCCTCGACTTTTTTCCTAAAATTTTGGGAGAATAATTTTATGATATTATAATGCTTAACCCCAAAATATTGGTGGGAAATTCAAATCCTAGGTCAGTCTAAAGAAAAAATTAAGATATAGGGTTTCATACATAAGAACTCTCTTTCTTCATTTGAAGGCATCTAATCGAATCTAGGAAAAAGCTTTTGGAGAAAGCACAAGGAAGCTTTTATGTAGTGAAAGAGAAGATTATGTGGAGTCTTCAACAACATTCAACAAGATTCAATAACATTCATAAAGCATTTATCAAGTATTTATCAAGTATTCATCATCAATTAGGAGCCTTGAAGACACTGAAGAATAATAGGAGATCATCGACTGACGATTGGCTTGTACCCCTCCCTTAGGGGTTGGGTATTATTTCATGTCTTTTCATGAGCTTCATTACATCAATTTGGACTCATGATTTAGATCACTTTTCATCATTTATTTAGAGCATGTACTTTGTCAATTACAAGCATTTAGGGTTTACTCTTTAAGGTTGCTCTAGATTGTTTGTATTCATTTTAGGGTCTTGCACACACCATTTTACTATACAAATCATCTATTTTTGAAGGTGGAAATCACCAACATAGGGGTTTGACTGAGGCATAACCCTACATAGCCACCCAAAACCCTCTTTTTTAGTTGCAAGTGTAGAAACAGGTACCCAGAAGGCTTCCTAAGTCAACAGAAGGCACCAAAACTACCCAAAAGTCTCAAACTGGCCCAAATCCATTAGGGACAGGGGTGTGGCACCCTATTCCTACCCAGGATAGGGGCATTGTTCCATGGTCCCCCTCAAATTTAGTGATTTTTGATAGGGTGCAGGCTTAGGATCTCAAAATTTTAGCCCTTCAGTTGCAACTTTCTGTCAGATTCTCAGCGACAAGGGTGTGGCACCCTAGTCCTAGTCAATTTGGTCCACTTTCTAGCATTAGATACACATCCAAATTCCTCCCCCTTCTCTGCTTTTGGTATCTCCATTCTAGATCTGCAATCTTGTGCAATTTCAGTTCATATGTGCTTAATTGTTTATCTCCTAGTCTAGTTAATTAATCAAACCCTATTTTTCTTATCGCATACAACAAGAGGAATAGAAACCCTAAGAGATAATACTTGTCTCTCTCTCTTTCTCACAATAAGTATCCAAAGTGATCTATCTCTCTAGGCTCTTTCGTATTCCCAATGTGTTGGCTAAAGTGGGATTAGGTCCTAGTCACCCGATCTCGCTTTTTCCCCTCCACATTTTGGAGAACCCGACGAGAATCCAATATTTTTTAATTATAATTTATGTTTTCAGATCTAATTTTTTTTTCTATTTCAAATTCAAATTTACATTTACAAGTTTCAATTCCTTGCAAATTTTAAAAAATTAGATTTTAATTTTAAACCCAAATCTTTCAATTCAAAATTGAATTGTGGATAGCTTAATTTGGATCATTAATTTCATATCTGATTTAGGAACACATTTCACTCATAAATATCATTTTATAAATCAAAATTTAGAGTGCTTGCGTTGGTTAAAATTGAACATTTCCTTTTATTTTTTATATGCTATCATTTGAAAGAGGAAAATTGTTGCCATGATGCATTTGTTTCATAAATGTGATAATGGGTTAGCTTCCCTTGCTTCAATTTTTCCATCTCTTAAATAATATCCTCCTATATATGACAAAATTTTAGTGCCTAAAAGAGTTGTTACCAACCCCTTCAAAACTCTCCCATTCTCTAAGGATGAATATTTGAAGAGTGATCTTGACAATTCTCCTAAAATGTGCCCTTCCCATCTAGCTATCTTAGAGGAAGAGGATGATATAATAAACACCTTTCTTAATGTTACTTTACCTTCCTTACATGATGTCTCTCTAAGTGAAAAGGTATTGATGGATATTGACTTATCTTCTCCTAAATTTGGTCTTACCAATGGGGGCATGTTAGTGCAACAAGAGGCTATGAGCAGTTCTTTCAAAGATCTCCTTTCTAAGCATGAATCTTTGAAAAATGATGTTCATCTCTCTCCTAAAGAATACTCCCCTCATGAAGGTAATTTTGAGCAAGAAGATGGTATTGTCCCTACTTTTCCTATTTATGGAATTTCCTCTTTTGACTTCAACAAAACTCCCACTAAAGATGATGTATTAATGAGAAATGCTTCTCTTTGACCCAAAGCTTCTCTTACCCACAAAGATTCCTTAGAGAAAGAAGATGAAATCATAATCAATTTCCTTAATTCTCTCTCCCCTAAAGATCCTATTGAACACATTTTGAGGCAAGAGGATAATTTAAACACATGTATTGATGCTCTCCCTCCTAAGGATGAAGAATTAATGAACAATATTATCCCTTCTCCCAAAATTGGAAATAACAATAAGGACATCTTTGTGCAAGATATTTCTGATACTTCTTTCAATGACCTCACTATCTGGGATGAACCATTAGAAGAAACTATTGATTATTCTCTACCCCATGAGAGAAGCCTAGCCAAAAAGGATGAAAATATGATTGATAACTCTCTTGATAGTATCTCACCTTCCATGAATCTCAATCATTTTTCCTCTAAAGGTATGGCATCCCCTTCTCCCCAACTAGGTTCTACTCATAAGGATACCTTAGTTAACATTTCTCTCAAAGATCTCACTCTCAAAGGTTAAACTTTAGAGAGTAACATTGATCCTTCTTCTAGAGAGTTTATTCCCCATGTAGATCCTTTGATGATAAAGGATGATATGACCTTTCCTACTAATTCTCTTCCTTCTAAAACATCAATTCCTATTCCTAGTCGACCTCCTAAAATTGATCTTATCTATGATAACATTTTAGTGCAATAAGAGACTATCAACAATTCTTCCAACAATCTTGTCCATTCCTCTTCTAAAATTCATAAGGACACCTTTGATATTCCTAATCCATCTTCAATCAATTTGATACATATGAATGAAACACCTAATAAACCCCTCCTCACAGTTCAAGGTTCTTGTCCTTCTCAAAGTTCTCAGCATAAGCCTATCTTAGTGGGTCAAGGTGGTTATGCTAATGATTCTTTTTGCACTCCTAAGAAACCTGTTATTACTATGCAAGGAGGTTATCCTACTAAGAGCCCTTATGAGTATGCTAATAAAATCACTAGAGAGAGTTATCATACGGTTTCTCATACCTACAATACAAGAAATAATAGATAGCCTAATCCTCTTCCAGTTACCCCAATTTCACTTCCTCCCTCTCAACCTAGTCTTCGACAAGACCTTGTATATCACAGACTCTTAGTAAGGAGTATGATCTCATTGAACAACTTAAAGCTACTACTACTAACATTTCTATTTGGGATTTGGTTCAAACTTCACTTTCTTATCATGGGATGTTATAAGATGCTTTGAAAAACTTAGATGTCCCACCTACAGTGACACCTAATAACATGGCTTCTTTGACTGATCCTACAAATAAACCCAAAGCTCAAATTATATTCACACAAGATGAGTTACCTTCTCATGAATTCTAACATCAATATTATCCTCTTATGATTGTGGTTATTATCAACGATAGTGCTATAAGACAAACCCCTATAGACAATGGGTTTGGCCTTAATGTTTATGGTGTGGACTTATTAGATAAGATTAATGTGGACCATTCTCTCATCGAACTTGCTTCTATCTCTATTCAAGGATTTGATAATGTTGCTAAATAATGTCTAGGTGTCATAACCTTGCCCATTAAGGTAGGTCCTATTACTATATCTACACCTATTCATGTTATTCCTAGTAATTTGACATATAACCTTCTATTAGGGAGATCGTGGATTCATAGCATGCAAGTTGTCCCCTCAACTTTGCATTGGCAAGTCAAGTTCATTTGCAACAATAATACATATACCTTGTTAGATAATACCAATATTCAAGAACCATTAAAATATAGATCTTCTTGTTCAACTACTTCCCATTCTTCTCCCAATCCTTCTACTTCTTCAAATACATCTATTTCCTTTAATGATCTTGTTCCTTTTAGTACTCCTAATTCTTCTACTCAATCAGAATCTCCTCACAAAGATATCTTTTCTCCTGAAGGAGTGCTCTTAGATGATGATTGGGGATCTCTAGACTTTACTCCTACTTTTATAGGATAGTATAGAGTATCTCAGAAAGGATCTAAGATTGAGAAGGAAAAATCTAAGAAGGAACCTAAAAGAAACCCCCTTTGTCTATACAACTAAGTAACCACTTTGTGGTTGCTTCTAATTCAAATAATTCTTCAAATCCTTCCTCTAATTCATATAGCAATGAGACCTATGAGGTGCAACCATCTCTTTCTAATTTTGCATCCCTTTATGGTCTCAGTTTTCACATTTTAGCTAAGAGTGGCGATGATGGCAATGGTTGTGGTGCAAATGAACAAGGAATTAAAGTTCCTTTAGAACATAACACACATGAAGCTTCATTTGAACTTGGATATGATCCCTCTAAGCCCACCAAAGCATCTAAAAGACCATCTCTCAATGTGAATTATATATTTAGTAGTGATGATAACCTCACCACAATTAAATCAGCTTCTACTTCTTTCAACACTCATCCCCCTCATAAGGAAATCTTGGAAATGAACAAATCTCTTTATGAATCTCCTCAAGAGATTTCTAATCCCACTTATGAAACTTTATCTTCTACTTGTTCTAAAATCCCTTCTTCTAGGAATAAGGCTCTAATTAATTACACTTATCCCTCTCCTACTATTTCTTGTGTGCAAGAAAAGTATGACTTAGTGGCCTATTCCTCTCCTATAAACTTCTCTCTTTCTAAAGAATTTTTAACATTCATCATCTTATACATGTTTTTAATCTCACTTATAGTAGAGCATTTAACATGTCATATTAAAATACCTCATTCAATATATCATATCTTTAAATAACATTAATGGCTATTATGTTGCTCATCATTATCTAACATTGGTAGCTCACTTACTGGGGGCTCATTGTCATTCAGGATGTTACAATTTCACATGTAATCATACTTTTGGAAGCAACATAATAGCTTATTTTTATCCCATCTCTTACCCCTATATATATATATATATATATATATGGGGGACAAGAGTGATTTCAAACATCTCTACTTCTTAAGATTAAAATTTGCCCTTTGTGAAGTACTGTTTTCTATAAGGATTTCTTATTGATTGTAGAGGTGTATTCATATTTTAATTCCTTCTCTCATATTGGAACAAGCATCCCTAATGGGGATCTTAAGTACATATCCTTAATTGAGGACATCCTCCTCGGTGTTGGAAGTCTTTGATCATTCATCATTGAGTAGTATCTTTTATAATAAACCCTTCTAATTTGTGGACATGCATGTCCCTGATGAGGATCTCTTGCCTTCTTTTAGAAGAGTGTTGTTATAAATAACCTCTCTTTGATGTCATTTCAGTCCTCTATTCTTTTCCAATTTCCTTTATGGACATGTATTTTTGGATTATATCTCTTGGATTTGTTTCTATTTCAATCTTTCATCTTGTGTTAGAGAGCTCTCAAATCTGTGCACTCTTTGTTGTGTTGGAATTGAGGTTTAGTTCTCTTTCTTACCAAATGATTCTCCATTATTTTTTGGTCTTGTATCAAGTCTTCTTGTGAGCATTTATCGTCAATCTTCTTTCACAATTCGATGTGGTAAACATGATACCCTATTTCAACTCACTAAAATTAGCAAGCCGAAACAGGGAGAGGCATACAGCTACCCTCAAATTTGCATCACCTTCCTTAGTAAGAATTTAGGTGATTTTGTGATTTTATATAACATGTTTTTTTTGTAGGGTGCAGTTCCTAACTGTGTACTACAGATACCACTGGGGGCTTCGCCCGACAACTTGTCGATATATCCTTTTTCATGAATGTTTACTTTTTCTTTACTTTAGCTTGCATATGCACATAGTGTCATATGACCGCTAAAGTGGGGGTTAAATGTAGCATCATAAATTGTACACCCTTGCTAGGGTGGTACAATTCCATGCTTGGTTTAGCACCCACCTTACTGTGTTTGCATCTTGCATTATAATTTCCCTTTAAGTATTTAATTAATTAGTTTAATTAAATCTGAAGTCATTGAAGAGGGGAAAAACCAGGAAGGTGGATTAGTCATGGTTAGTGCATAAACAAAACACTAAAAGATATTAAAACATGAAATATGCATAAAACCACTTAAAAACATGAATACAAAGCTTATACCTTGCAAACCTTTACCTCTCCCTCAAATTGAGCCTTTGGTGAAGTTGAATAGCACCTCTCTTCAACTTGATTGGATGGGCTCCTTCTTGATGGATGTGGAATGCTCTCCAAATGCTCAACAAGGTAAATGTATTGAAGGATTTATTGGATTTGAGTGATGGATGAGAAATTGATAGATTTGAGAGAGGATTAGAAGAAGATGAGAGGAGAATGGAGCAGAATGAGGATGGATGAGAAGCGGATCCATTTGTGAGGATAATAAGCTCCAATTTATAGATTGGAGGAAGCCAATGGAGGGCCAAGATTGATTTTATTATGAATGGTTGAGATTGATTTTGGATGGAAGGCATGGATCAAGGGTGCCTTGGGAAAATAAACAGGAATATAAAATTCCTTTGGAAAAAGTGGGGAGAAATTTGAATTTCAAACTTGAGGAATTAATAATTCCAAAATAAGGATGCATTGAGGGGTTCAAAGAAATTTGAATTTCTTTGAGAGACTCAATGTTGATGTGACATGAGTGGGAATTAAAAATTAGAGAATAATGATAAGCATGATTATGAGAGATTCAAGGAGGATTAATTAGGGTAAGTGGGATTAGGAAAAGTGATTTGTAGGAATCACATGACTAGGTTAATTAAATAAAATTAATTAACTGAGTGGGGTTTAGAGGAAATAATGACTTTAGAAGAATAGGGGAATGATTAATTTATTTGATAAATTAATTATTGGACAATAGTGACAGGATTAATTAAAACTGGATTTAATTGATTCTGAGAGGAATAAGGATAACACAATTAAATTAATTAATTATGTTGATAGGCTTAAATTAATTAATATTAATTTTAGGTGTCTATAGTCATATTTCATCACTTCATACATCATAAAATTGGGCTCTTTACCCTAAGTGTGCCCCTTTTTATTTTATTCCTCCAATAATCATTAAATCATAAATCCTAGTTATGTCCTATTTCAACCTTTAAGGCTCGATTTTCCATATCAAAATACCTTAAAATGAATGATAACTTTGGGAGTCGCTCTAATATCATCATATCTAATGACCCCAAAAATTTGGTGAAAAGTTGGTCGGACCATGTGAAAAGTACACATGGTCCTCGACCTTTTTCCCAAAATTTCAAAAGCATAATTCTATGATATTATAATGCTTAACCCCAAAAAATTGGTGGGGAATTAAAATCCTAGGTTGGCCTAAATATGAAATTAAGATGTAGGGTTTCATACATAAGAGCTCTCTTTCTTCATTTGAAGGCATCTAATCGAATCTAGGAAAAAGATTTTGGAGCAAGCACAAGTAGCCTTTTATGTAGTGAAAGAGAAGCTTATGTGGAGTCTTCAACAACATTCAACAAGATTCAAAAACATTCATTGAGAATTTATCAAGTATTTGTCAATTATTCATCATCAATTAGGAGCCTTGAAGACATTGAAGAATAATAGGAGATCATTGACTGACGATTGGCTTGTACCCCTCCCTTAGGGGTTGGGTATGATTTCAAGTCATTGCATGAGCTTAATTACATCAATTTGTACTCATGATTTATATCACTTTGCATCATTGATTTAGAGCATTTACTTTGTCAATTACAAGCATTTAGGGTTTACTCTTTAGGGTTGCTCTAGATTGTTTGCATTCATTTTAGCGTCTTGCACACACACAAGATTCCTGCACACACTATTTTACTATACAAATAGGCTATTTGTGAAGGTGGAAATCACCAACATAGGGGTTTTAATGAGGCAAAACCCTACATAGCCACCCAAAACCCTCTTTTTCAGTTGCGGGTGCAGAAATAGGTACCTGGAAAGCTTCTTGAATTAGCAGAAGGCACTAGAACTGCCCAGAAGTCTCAGAATGCCCCAAATCCATTAGGGATGGGGGCATGGAACCCAGGTCCTACCTAGAATAGGGGCATGATGCCATGGTCCCCCTCAAACTCAGTGATTTTTGATAGGGTGCAGGCTCAAGATCTCATAATTTCAGCCCTTCAGTTGCAACTTTCTGTCAGATTCTCAGGGACAAGGGTGTGGCACCCTGGTCCTATCAATTTGGTCCATTTTCTAGCATCGAGTATACATCCAAATTCCTCCCCCTTCTCTTCTTTCAGTATCTTATTTCTAGATCTACAATTTTGTGCAATTTCAGTTCATATGTGCTTCATTGTTTATCTCCTAGTCTAGTTAATCAATCAAACCCTATTTTTCTCATCACATACAATAAGAGGAATATAAACCATAATAGATAATCCTTGGATCTCTCTCTTTCTCACAATAATTAGCCAAAGTGAGCTATCTCCCTAGGCTCTTTTGTATTCCCAATGTGTTGGCTAAAGTGGGATTAAGTCCTAGTCACCCGATCTTACTTTTTCCCCTCCACTGCATTATCATTGAATGTTGATACTCCTTTGGTAGTGTAAATCAAGGGCTGCCCTCATCCAGAATTCAAGAAACATCCTTTCAAATCACTTTTGGATGATCCATTGGGAGAATTTTTTAGTGTTTGTCATGTTTGTTCTTCATATTGAAGACATTAGGGCATATATTCATTGTGATATCGAGGAGATAGAGATTTATGAGATGTCCTACATGTTCACTGATCATCTAATCACTGATAATCAATTGAAACTAGAATATGAACATCTGACAAAGAAGGGTTTTACCTAGTTCATGGATTTTTTGACTTTTAACAAAGATGAATGGGTACAGTACATTCTCAGTCATATTCATGGGGAATTCTCATGGTTGGACTAGTCATACAAAATTACAAAGGAAGTGATCAATAATATTACATGCCTTCACAAGGTCAGAGGTTTTTTGAGGCTTCGATCAATATCAAACATAGATCTATGAAAACTCATCGACGCCATATATGATGATAGATCTATGAGAGTTGATGATATTAGGGATATTGATGTGAAATTTGCAATGATGGTGATTGGCTATAAGGTTTATCAGTCAAACTGGCTGAGCTTAGTTTCTAGAACTGCCATTGACACTGCATATCAGATGGTAAAAGAAGATGTGCATTATGATTTATGCAATGTTATGTTGAAGGAGTTGATGATCAATCTCTAGAAGATTAAGCAAGACAAGAAGAATACTTTCTAGTATGGTTCTTTCATTAAATGTTTGACCTTTTATTTTCTGAATATGGTACCCAGTTATGGGAAGATTCAATGAGAATTTGATAGACCAATTGCAACACAAATTGCTCAAATACTAGACTAGAAAGGATATAAGAAACAAAAGGCTAACCTGTGGGACTTTTTCAAAACTTTTCAAGATGAAATGAAAAAAAGGGTGAATCCCAAAATAAATTGTTGAAAAATATAAATATACAATTTTTTTTATGGTCAACAAAGATGAATGCATGATGGAGGCAGTCCAACCTATAACCATCTAAATTATACCAATGGGATATGAAGTAGATGAGGCCACACTGGATGCATATGCACAACTGCAATCTCTAGTTGATGAGAAAGAAGAAAAAATTGGTAAAACTTAGGAAAAGGGTCTGAAAGTTCATCAGGGACAAGTTGCACCCACCATCAGAAAGAAAATGACAAGGGTTGCAATTGAGCAATTAATTAATGAAGGACATGATAGGGTTGAAGTAGAACAAAAAGTTAAAATCCTTGAAGCCTAGAGGAAGGAAGAACAAAAGAAGAAGAGGAAGGAGGAGAGAGAGGCTAAGAAGGTAGCTCAGGCCACACCTAATATGGTCCCAATAACTACAGAGTCATCCAAACAACCGGCTGGACCATCTGGTGAGCTTGCTAGCCCTAAGCCGAAGGAAATAGTAAAGAGAAAATAGAAGATGACAAGGTAGTATATGACTATATCTTCAAAGGAGACAAAATCAAAAGAGGAAATCTGGCAAGCTCCGAAGAAGAAAGGTGTATTTGCTAGGGTTGTTAGAGATAAGAAGGATGATCAGAAGAAGGAACTAGTAAAGGAGCCACCTAGGAAGACTCCTAAAATCACAATTGTACATAAGAGAAAGCCTAAGGTAGATGAGGAATCTAAACTAGAAGCTAAAAGGAGAATCGATAAGCAGAAAAAGTTAGATGCTCAGAAAATCATTGATCAGATTATTAATGATGGAAATCTAGATAATATTTTTGCATTTTATGGTGATTTTGATGATAAGGATAAGAAGCAGTTAGAATAAGAAATTGTTTTATATCTTGATTCTTTTAGTAGGACATTGATTGAATTGGAGAATATTTTGCCTAAGGAATTGTATGGTAAATTAGAAATAAGGAAACTTCATGCTCAGAATCTAGACAGGCAAATGAAAGAAACACAATTAGTTAAACTTTGTCCATCAATAACTCTGACAGAGGTTGCTGAACTAATAAATAAGATAGGCTTAACTGAATTCAAACCCAAACACCAGATAAATAATTTAATGCTTGAAAAATATGAAGAGATTCAGAAGGAGACAATTGACATATGGGTAAGAATTCTTTTGAGTCTTGATTATGATCTTAGTCTAAGTTTTTTACAATCTCATAACATTCAATTGCTAGTTGATAAGGAACCAATAAAGAAAGATAAACAGAATGTGAATACTAATCCACTAGTTAGTACTCCACTAGCTAATGAGTCCAATTTTGAAGCTGAGGATACTTAGGATCCTTTGAAAGAAAATGAACAGGATGTTAGGACTAAGGTTGAGAAAGATAAAGGTACATAGGATAAATTTTTTGAAGAGGCACCAAAATAGAGTGAAGCACCAAGTGGCGAAGGCACCCATGCACATGGGGAGTATACTTTTGCAAATAGGGAACTGACAGACAAAGGCAAGAAGAGAGAGTCAGACTTCCCTTCTAATTTGGCAATTGACACTTCACTATCAAAAGATAAAGGGAAATTGCGAGAATTTTCTATCAGTTTGACAAAACCTATCATTTGATGTCACCAGCTGAAAAGGTTTTGGCTACAACAACACTTCAGGCTTAGATGAATCAACAATTGGAACAAAAAGAATCCAAAGACAAAGAATTGATACAGATAGCTTTTGATTTTTTGAACCGGCTTGTATCAGAATTTTAGGCTAAGGAGAGTTGTAATGCCCCGCCAGAAACCCAAAAGGAAAACAACACAACTAGACAACTAAAGGGTAAAATATTTTTTTTTTTAAAGATTAAGTGCATTAATTATAACAATAGCATGTCTAATAGCATAGTGGAAGTCTAACACACAATATTTCCTAAGGGTTACCAACGAAGATTACTTCACAAATTATATTAACACCACAGTTAATCCAACTGTTCATCTAAATTCCATAGTGAAAGAACCAAAGTAATCAAATGCATATATTTATCCATACATCATTTATACATAAGAATTACACCAATTGAATTAACATACATTCCAATGATCAAATAATACAATATCCATCAATACATGATTTCCAATAATACCATGAGATACAAAGGTTACAATATCAAGGTTACATAAAAGTCCGATATAATGACCACAAGGTCTCAACTAAGCAATGAAAACGAACATGAGTTGGTACATGAGCCACGAACCAAGAAACACCAGTGAAGCCTTTCCTCACCTGAAGATACAATCTAGAACATCCAATGGGAAGTGGCACTACCACCCGACCATGTGATCCCGAAATGGAACCACCCCACCACATGGTAGTAGATAGTAGAAAACCCTCAAGCAAGCAAAGTAAAACAAGTACAAAAGGACTACAAGACTCCACAAACATCCATGTGACTCAACTCACAAAACACTAGTGACTCTAAGGAGAGAGAGTCATCGCATAGCTTGATGGTTATCATGGTAGGCCTCCTAGATCCCGACTCTCTGTCCTGGTAACCTCTCTCGGTGTCCAGCTCCAACTAAGTCTCATGCGGACCCTACCATTCCTTTCGTGAAGACAAGGTGGTAAGTTTTCCATTCCAGGCCCTCTTGTAACATTATGAGCCTTGTACAAGCACTACACCTCTACGCGAGGTACATTATCTTAATTAATATTTATTCTACCCACCCCCTAATCAATTATTAGATTATCACTTTTTAACTAACTTTTGATAGGTTATCCTGTCATCCACTTTGGGCACAACCCCCACTCAAAAGCCACTCTCTCTCATAGGACACCAATAGGAAAGGTCTCTCTATGAGAACTCTATGGTGAAACAGACAGCCATGACTAATCCCGACAAAGCACAGGTGAAGGATACACAACCACTAACCCAAGATTGACCATTTGGACAAAACACACAATGGCTCACATCAATAAGGTTATAAAACAACACTTGGCCAAGGAGATATAACAACATGTGACAAAATGACAACACAAACAAAATTGCAATGAAATTAAGCTTGACTGAGAACACCATTTACACAAGATCCTATTATAGGCAATCTTGTCTTAAAACAACCAAAAGCATAAATAACTTGCAATTTAAAGATTTTTCAGAAAATAAGAAAACACAACTATATTAATACAAAGAGATCAATTTTTTCATATGTTCAATAAGATTAAATAAATACACATATGAATAATCTCCTAATGTATTTCCAACCATACATATAAAATCTAAAAATTATAAGTTTTTCCGGAAATTAACAAACTCTAAATTATTTATATATGTATAATATAATTATATGAATACATATATATATATATACATCATATATATATATATATATATATATATATATATATATATATATATATATATATATAATATTCTTATAATCATATTACAAAATATATTTATAGGTAACTCATGAATTAATTTTCATAGTATAAAAAAATAATACTAAATAATATAATGCCATATTAAAATAAACCATATATGAATATATATATATCATAAATAATAATTTAACTTGACTCTTAAATATATTAATCTGCATGGAAAACTGAACACCAAATTTCAGGTTGAGCAAAATCTAGGAAACTGGGAAAACATAGTACAATGCTACCATGCATGGTAGCATGTTCTACTCACGGTAGCCCATGCTACCGCCGGTAGCACTTACTACTGTCGGTAGCATTGCTACCGTGCGGTAGCAGGTACTACCGCCGGTAGTACTACTACCGCCAATAGCCGTGCTACCGAAATTCCATTATTATTATTTTATTTTTTTTAATTTTAATTTAAAAAAAAAAAATTAATTTCCTTTCCTCAATAACAATAAAATAAATAAATTTCCAATATCAATGAAATTCTCTCTCAAAAATTTTTATTTAATATATATATATATATATATATATATATATATATATTTAAATTTAAGTAAATTATTTTTCCAAGACCTAAATAACCCAATAAATTTAATTAATAATTAAATTTATTTTTCTAAAGTAAATAAACCATTTCACAGAGATATAATTAAAAGACTACCATTGCCAAATACCGGAACAAAATCAAACAAGAGGGAATGATTTCTCTGGTAAACCCCATTCCTCCCAAATCTTGGCAAAATTTACCATAATAAATTCCCAATTTTCTCAAAATCAAATACACAAACACTTAGAAAATAATTTCTTTCCAATAACCAAAAATTAACTTCAGGAATGGATTCTATCCAAGAACAAGAAATAATCAAACAGGATTTTAAATTTGACAAACACTTTAATACACACATCATTTAGAGAGATAGAAGAAATAGAAATATTTTCTTAAAAACAACAATCAAAAGAAGCCATCCAACCTGGTATAGCTTTCCTGGAAGAATTTTGTAGAAGAGCCCTAATCCTTCAACAAGCTTCCAAATAATTTCTCTTTTCCTAATTTCCCTGACCTGTTTCCCGTGTAACCCCTAAAATGAAGACCTATCCCCTTTTAAAACTAAAATTCTAGGTTGCAAATCTTTTAAAAAACCCTAATCTTTAATTTTAGTAATAAAAGCAATTTTTATTTTCTTTTCTAATTTCTTAAGAAGGAAATAAGCTCACATGCAATAATTAAAAATCATTTTTCTTTCTTTTATTTTTTCATGCAAATTAATTAATTTTCTAAATAAAGAAATTAAAGCAAAACTTTAATTCTAATTTATTTATTTATGTATTTATTCTTTTATTCTTTTATTTAATTAAAATTCTAGGAAACAATAAATGCAATTAATCTAATTTATTTTTCCACTAAAATTTTAAATAAAATATTTTTCTAATATCATGCAGCTTGCAACTTAATTTAATAATTTCTTTTAATTAATTAAATTTATAATCTTAATGCATAAAATACATAATTCCAAAAATACCAATTATGAGATAACTCCATAAACTTAATTAATTAATTAAAACCACTAAACACACAACTGAGTAAACCACAACAAAGACTCATAAAAAGATCAAATGACAAAATACGAAGGCTAGACAAACTGACACGACTACCAACTGATGACACTCAGAAGAGTGTAACTGAGTAAAATAGGGTCAACTACTACCTCCTCCACTTCCATCAGAAAATATAAGGCATGCTCAGACTTGTGAAGCCAAGTGTAGATGATACCCCGTACCTACCCAATACTTGTACTTGCAATATCTTGCATCATCGAACCACACATGCATATATACAATATAGAAGACACGGCATACACACCGATGAAGGAGAATCATGACATTCCCTGTCTCACTGAAATGAGTGAAATAAAATTGTCCCCTTGCATCCAATACACTCGCAAACATGCAACATATAATTCCACATTGCATAAATAAAGTAAAGTGTCAGTACATAGCAATAATCCATAAAATGCCATAAATCACAAGTACTAAAATACTGCAAATAAATTATCCATCTCATATCTAGATAAAGCATGAAATAATGTCATATAAGTCTGAAAACCACATCATGGTAATGTATCCACTGAAAAACAAACAATAATAAAATATGAGTCTAATGAGTTCCAACGAGGAGAGGTACTACATTCTCCCCCCCAAAACTAGGCTTACTCCTGGAAGCCTAAAACAAATAAGAATACACCTCTCTCATCTTCGTTGCATCCTCCCAAGTCACTGAGGTCTTATCATTTGGGTCCCATAGGACCCTTACTTGGTTGATGGTGCGACCCCTGAGGATCAAATCCCGACACTAAAGAATGTGCACGGGCTCCATGGAAAGTTGTCCGTCCTCGACCTGCAAAGAGTTCCAATCAAAAGAACATGTGTCACATCAGGATGATAAGGTCGAAGAACTAAAACATGAAAGACATTGTGGATGTGGGATAGACTCGGTGGCAAGGCAAGATGATAGGCAACATGTCCTATCCTCTCAAGGATTTCAAAAGGGCCAACAAACTGAGGCGCCAACTTAGAACCCTTTCCACAATGGATTGGAGCAGTCTTTTGCGGATGCACTCTCAAAAACACATGGTCACCAACATAAAACTATTGATCTACCCTATGAGCATCTACATACTTCTTCTGCCTATCCCGTGCACCTACCAAATGCTCACGAATCTGCTCAACCTACTGCTCCATCTCCCAAAGAATATCTAGGCTTGAAAGCACCCTGTCCTCTAGCTGATCCTAACTCAAAGGAGTATGGCAAGGAGGACCATACAATGCCTGAAATGGGGACATAACTATAGAGCTATGATATCTATTATTATAAGAAAACTCCACTAGATAGATATAATCCTCCCAGCGTGACTGTTGGTCCATAACATACATGTGAAGCATGTCCTCTAAAACCTAATTCACTCTCTCTATCTAACCATCTGTCTCTGGGTGATGGGCTGAACTAAAGTTCAACTGAGTCCCCAAAGCATGCTAAAGTGAGGTCCACAATGCTGATGTAAAGACAAGATCTCTATCAGAGATGATCCACCTCAGAATCCCATGCAATCTCACTACATCTTCCAAGAAGACTCGTGCCACCACTGCTGTCGTATAGGAAGCTCAAATAGGAACAAAATGAGAAACCTTAGTCAATCTATCAACTATGACCATGATGGCATCATGATGGCATGAAGAGATAGGAAAACCAACAATAAAATCCACGGAAATGATATCCCATTTCCAATCCGGTACCAAATTAGGTTGTAAAAGCCCTGCTGGGTGCTGATGCTCTGCCTTCACTCACTGACACTCTAAACACTTCGACACAAAATCAGAAATGTCACATTTCATACTAGCCCAATGATAAATATGTCTAAGATCTGCGTGCATCTTCTTGACACCTGGATGTGCCGAATAAGGTGCACGATGGGCCTCAGTCATGATTAAAACATGAAGAGCCTCCAAAGGAGGTACATAGATCTGTCCATGGTGACGAAGAAGTCCATCTACCTCAAGGTTATATCCATAAAATCTACCCTCTAAAGGCCTTCTGGACTCTATCACTGCTCTAACATCCTAATAACAAGTATCCTGAGGAAGAACTCCAAGAATCCTCTCTCTCAAGTCTACTCCAAGGGACAATGCTAAAACTTCATGCCACCTATGACTCAAAGTATCTACCACTACATTCTCTTTCCCTTGAATATAATGAACCTCAAAATCATACTCACAAAGAAATTCCATCCATCTCCATTGTCGAGCATTCAAATTTGGTTGCATGAATATATACTGCAACCTATGGTGATCACTATGCAGCTCAAACTGATGCCCTAACAGGAAATGCTGCCATCTAAAGAAAGCATGAACTATAGCTGCCAACTCTAAATCATGAACTGGATAGTTCAACTCATGGTTCTTGAGTTTGCGACACTCATAAGCAACCATACATCCATCCTACATAATCATTGCACCTATACCTTCCAAAGAGGCATATGTGCATACCATAAAATCTCTAGATGGATCAGGAACTGCCAAAATTAGATCACTGACAAGGAGTTCCTTCAAGGTCTGAAAAGATGACTCACACTGTTCTGACCAAACAAACTTCTTCCCTTTCCTCTGAAGAGAAGTAATTAGGTGTCCTATGTTGGCATTACAATAAGTTTTGTTGATATGAGGATATTGAGAAGGTTGTTGAAGATTGATGATATAATTGATAAAGGATGATTACTGTCTTAATAATATTATTTTGTCATTGATGTCAAGAAATTGATTTTCTGATTCAGTGTGATGTTGCCATATCTTAAAAAGTATGTTTTGATGAGTATAAAGATGTCGGTAAGTGACATAGAAAGAATGTGAAAATGAAGGGGAGTAATAAGTTATTCAATGGGCAACTATTACCGAGTTAGACAGTGATGAGATTATGTTATTTTGATTGTTTTGATATCCTATATATGTGTATTCAAGGACTGAATAAGAAGGAGAAAAGCTCTCATGCAATAGATGAGTAAAGGTTTGATACTGTTCTATTTACCAAGCAAGGAGCCAGTCGGTAAACACCAAGGTTATCACTGTCGATTAAAGAGGAAAGAAGCTACCGAGTAAAGTTCAGAATTAATTGAGTATCAATCGAGCAATAATAGAATGCATTGGATAAATAAATACATTATTAAATGAAGGATGCCAATGAGATGGAGATTTATAGAAGAATAGAATGACGTGCAAGAAGTTTGTTAAGGATCAATGGAAATGAAAATTCAAGAGTTAGATCTACAGCACAGATTGAACGGTCTTAACTGAGCACAAGTACCAAGGAAAGATAAAATGTTTTTCAGTTCAAAGGATTCAATGTACCTAATCAAGTTTGAAGATTTGATGGCTAAGATTAATCGTGGGAAATGTGATTAAGGAGATTAAGTGGTTAGGAATTGCTTAAAAATAAGGTAAAGTTGATGAACAATACATGCGGGCAAATAGAAGAACAATGATGCTACTGAAGGGATTACCGAGTACAGAAGATTAAAGATTTGATCGAAGAACAGATTGAGAATCCCAGCAAGGATGAAGATAAGTCTTATGACAAGATTATTTTTAGCACATAGAGTCTGCTTTAGCATTTCAGATGTGAAGTTGCAGATATATTTTTATTACTGTTATTTATTTCTGTAAGTGACAAGAAATCTCTTAATCGAGTGGACCTAACAGTCTTATTTGTAAATCCTCTAGCAAGGTAACATTCTGATTGAGTGTTTGAAATCCTTTGACAAGGTCACTTCTAACAAAGTGCAAGATTCTAATAGATATGAGGGAAACCCCTTGACCGGGTCACATCTAGCAATGTGTTTATGTAATCTGTAATAGGATTGGCTTTTAATAGAGTATACTCTAGAAGAGTATATTTTATTTGTGGGTGCGAAATCCCATAGTGGTTTTTCCCTATTTGGGTTTCCATGTTAAATTTGGTGTTAAATGTGTTTTGATGTTTTAAGTTTATTAGTTTATGAGTTTGAATGATTTAAAGTCATTGTTGCATATCAAGTAAGTTCTACCGAGGTTGAATTATAAAAGAGTTTGTATTGTGAGCTTATCTGATGCAGCCCCCCCCTCTCATCTAACTAAAAATTAGTATCAAAGCTTGGACTCCGAAAGAAAAGTTTAAAGGAACTTGAGGCAAGATCAGAAGATGTATAAAAGGGATGCACCAAAGTTGAACAAGTCAAGTTTCTCCACATGGCAGAAAAGGATGAAGCTGCATTTATCAGCAATTGGAGAATATGCAACATATTATCTGGAGAGAGATTACACTGCACCTAGAACCTACCCTATGACAATAGAAGAAATAAAGTCAAAGCAAGAACACATTCAAGCTATGATTGAAATAACATCAACGTTGACCGACTCAGAGTTTAATGATCTAGAAGGTTGTGATGATGCCAAAGCTATGTGGAATAAGCTTATATCTATGTATGGTGGTGATGAACATATTCAAAGAGAAAAAGTAGATAGTCTAAGAGGACAACTTAAATCCATGAGAATGAATGAAGGTGAGAACATAAGCCAATATAGTACAAGGTTAAAGGAAACTGTCAATCAAATCAAAGGAGCAGGAGGAACTATTGAAGAAAAGGATGTAACAAGTAAGTTGCTGAGAACACTTCTACTTGCTTATGCCATTCAAGTCTCTACAATGAATTAAGGTTTGTACCAAACATGCCAGTCTCTTTGGATGCTACTATCAGTAAGCTACATGCTTTTGAGTTAAGTAATTTTGATAACAGTGGGTCTCTGGTAAACAAAGTTGAATTTGCATTCAGTTCTTTTCATCTTGGTGAATCTAATGATTACAATGATAGAATGTATAAGTACGCTGAAGGAAATCACAGTGGAGCAAGTGAGAGATTTTGCAGAAACATGGAAGAAGTACATAAACTATATGAGGAAATCAGAAAGCAAGAAGAGTTTGAAGCATTATTGGCCAGAAGGTTACCGAGAGGCAAAGGTAAGTATAAAGGAAAGCTACCTTTGAAATGTTGTAACTATGATAAAATTGGACATGTGGCTTCTAACTATCCTAACAAAGAATCTAGTGAAAAAAGGGAATACCTAGATGACAGACAGAAAGACAACATTTACAGAGGACACTGAGACTATAGAAGGAGAGATAGAAAGACATGCCTAGTAGTTGATGAGGAATCCAATGATGATAAATCTGTTGAGACTGAGACAAAGGAAGTTGTATATGTAGCTATCAAAGATGGATCAGATGAAGAAAGGTATGAAGAAAAATCCTTGATATCACACATAAATAATAATGATTCTTGGATCATAGATAGTGGATGCTCACATGACATGATAGGTGATAAACACAAGTTTGTTAAATTAGAAGATTATGATGGAGGTTATGTAAGATTTGGTAATGATGCACCATGTCTGGTGAAAGGTAAAGGTTCTATCACACTTCTTGACAATGCTAAATGTGATGATGTATTTTGGGTTGAAGGTCTAAGATACAATTTGTTGAGTGTAGAATAGCTAAACAATACAGAATACTGAATAGAATTTCAGAAAGGAATTGTCAATGTTCATGACAAACATGGAAAGTTGGCTGCTACTGGGACTAAAACAAGAGGTAATACATTTCATCTTGACTCAACTCTGAACAATTGTCTGTATGCAAAAATAGAAGATACCTGGTTATGGCATAAAAGGTTTTGTCATGTAAATTTTAAAAACCTAATCAAAATAAGTAAGAGGTCTACCAAGCTTAGAAAAACCTGAGAATGCTATGTGCCGAGGATGCCAGATGGGTAAGATAACAAAATCAAGCTTTACAAGTAAGTCTTACACTTCTAAAGGAATTTTAGATCTTGTGCACACTGATCTTTGTGGTCCTATGAAATTTTAAAGTTATTATGATGATAAATACTTCATATTATTTGTGGATGATTACTTAAGGATGATGTCAGTTATGTTTTTAAAAGAGAAATCAGAAGCCTTTCAAATGTTCAAATGGTATAAGGCAAAAGTTGGAAATGAAATAGGAAGATAGTTGAAATGTCTAAGATCTGATAGAGGAGGAGAATTCATTTCAGATGAATTTAACTTATTTTGCAATGATCATGTTATAAAGAGACAAGTGTCTACACCGAGAACACCACAGCAAAATGGAATAGCTGAAAGAAGAAGCAAATCTATTATAGATTGTGCTAGAACATTGATGATAGAAAAGAAAGTACCTCAAACATTTTGGAGAGAAGCAATAGGCACTGCAGTTTACACCCTGAACCAAGTACAATTGAAGAAAGGGACTATGAAGACACCGTATGAAATCTGGTATGACAAGAAACCAAATGTAAGTTATTTTAAAATATTTGGAAGTAGATGTTATATTCACCAAGATGACAGAAATGGAAAATTTGATCAAAAAAGTGAGGAAGGAACATTTCTTGGTTATTCCTCTAGGAGTAAAGCATTTAAATGTCTGATCAAATCATCTAATAAAATTGTGGAAAGTGCAAATATGAAAATTAATGAATTTCTAAAAAGGAATGATGAAGGGAACTCCAAAGAACCAGAAGATTATGAAGAGTTTGTATATGTACAGCCGAGAAGTCCTACTAAGAAAGCCGATGAAGAAAATGAAGAAAATACTCAGTTACTGAGTGATGAATAAGATCATACAGAGCCTACCAAGCCTATATTAGCAAAATATGTCAAAAGAAATCATGCATCAAGTCAGATTATAGGAGATAAGGATGACCCAGTTATGACAAGGAACAAATTGAGACAGAACACATGTCTGTTATCCGAGTTTGAACCGAGGATAGTAAAAGAGGCATTAAGCAATGAATATTGGGTGAATGCTATGACAAAAGAGATTGAACAAATCAAGAAAAATAAAACATGGACACTGGTCCCAAGACTGAAAGAGAAAAATATAATTGGTACAAAGTGGATTTTCAAAAATAAGCTAAATGAAAAAGGTGAGGTCATTCGGAATAAAGCAAGATTAGTTTGCAAAGGTTATGCTCAAGAAGAAGGAATAGACTATGGTGAGACTTTTGCACCTGTGGCAAGACTTGAGGGAGTAAGAACATTGTTGGCATATGCTACTTACAAAAATTTCAAAGTATATCAAATGGATGTTAAATCTACATTTTTGAATGGTATACTAGAAGAAGAAGTTTACATTGAATAGCCTGAAGGATTTATTGAAGAGAAGAATAAAGATCAAGTATGTAAGTTGAACAAAGCTTTATATGGTCTAAAGAAAGCACCTAGAGCATGGTATGAAAGGTTACACTCTTACTTGATAAAGATTGGATTTATAAGGACTAGTGAAAACAACAACATGTACATGAAGAATGATAAGGAGAATGGAATACTGATGTTAGCCATATTTCTTGATGATATTATTTTTTGTGGAAATTATTTTTTATGCAAGAACTTTGGAAATGAAATGTGTAAATAATTTGAGATGTCATTAATTGGTGAAATAAAGTATTTGATAGGTTTACAAATTCTGCAAATGCAAAATGGGATTTTCATTACTCAATCCAAGTATATAAAGGAAATCTTGAAGAAATTTGGAATGGAGGACTCTAAACCTGTAAGTACTCCTATGACTACTAATTGTAAACTATCAAAGAATGATGAATCTACATCTGTGGATGAGACACTTTACTGATCGATGATTGGAAAGTTGCAATATGTAGTTTATAGCAGGCCTGCTATAGCACATGTAGTTGGTATAGTTGCTAGATTTTCTGCAGATCCCAAAGAAACCCATATGACAACAATCAAGAGAATTTTTAGATACTTGAGAGGCACTGAAGATTATGGTTTACTATACAAAAAGAGGAATGATTTTGACTTAAAAGTCTATACTGATGTTGATTGGGTAGGAAATATTGATGACAGAAAAAGCACAAGCGGTGGAGCTTTCTTTTTGGGAGAAACACTAGTGAGTTGGCTTAGCAAGAAACAAGGATGCATTTCATAGTCAATAGCTGAAGTTGAATATGTCGCTGCAGCATTGAATTGTACCAATATAGCATGGATCAAACAACTATTGGAAGGTATGAATGAGACAGTTACTGAGCCAGTAACTATATTTTGTGATAATACTAGTGCTATTAACATTTCAAAGAACCCAGTAATGCACTCTAAGACAAAGCATATCTCTATAAAGTATCATTATCTAAGAGAAAAAGTTCAAGAAAAGAAAGTTGTGCTGGAGTATGTTAGCACCAAGGAACAATTAGTAGACATCTTCACAAAGCCACTACCAAGGGACACTTTTGAGTATCTTAGAAACAAGTTAGGGGTCCTACCCCTATCTACTACTCACTAACAAAGATTGGTGAAAGCATCAATTCTATGACTCAATAGAATACTATTTGTGAGTTGATTTTGATTTACACACTTTAAGAGGATTTTCTAAAGTTATGTAGGAATTAGTGAATGAAGATAAGATGCTCTGATCGAGACTAAGATGATACATTTGTATATATTTCAACTACAAGGAAATTACTTCACAGGGGAAGTAATCATGACTTAGTTTTACTTTTGGCATTGTTGTCAAAGGGGGAGAAGATTAAAGGGGAAGACTATTGGGAGAATACTAATGACTGGGGGGAAAAATTTCAGGAGAAGAATTACAACAATCCAAATCAATTGAAATAAATCAAGTTGGTATTTCATCACAAGTTGGTATTGCCATCAATGCCAAAGGGGGAGATTGTTGGCATTACAATAAGTTTTGTTGATATAAGGATATTGAGAAGGTTGTTGGAGATTGATGATATAATTGATAAAGGATGATTACTGTCTTAATAATATTATTTTGTCATTGATGTCAAGAAATTGATTTTCTAATTCAGTATGATGTTGCCATATCTTAAAAAGTATGTTTTGATGAGTATAAAGATGTTAGTAAGTGACACAGAAAGAATGTGAAAATGAAGGGGAGTAATATGTTATTCAATGGGCAACTATTACCGAGTTAGATAGTGATGAGATTATGTTATTTTGATTGTTTTGATAACCTATATATGTGTATTCAAAGACTGAATAAGAAGGAGAAAATCTCTCTTGCAATAGATGAGTAAAGGTTTCATACCATTCTATTTTACCAAGCAAGGAGCCAATCGGTAAACACCAACCTTATCATTGTCAGTTAAAGAGGAAAGAAGCTACCGAGTAAAGTTTAGAATTAACCAAGTATCAACCGAGTAGTAACAAAATGCATTGGATAAATAAATACATTATTAAATGAAGGATGCCAATGAGCTAGAGATTTATAGAAGACTGGAATGAGGTGCAAGAAGTTTGTTAAGGATCAACGGCAATAAAAATTCAAGAGTTAGATCTACAGCATAGATTGAACGGTCTTAACCAAGCACAAGTACCAAGGAAGGAATACAAGTTCCAAGGAAAGATAAAACATTTTTTAGTTTGAAGGATTCAATGTACCTAATCAAGTTTGAAGATCTGATGGCTAAGATTAATCATGGGAAATGTGATTAAGGAGATTAAGCGGTTAGGAATTGCTTATAAATAAGGTAAAGTTGGTGAACAATACATGCGGGCAAATAGAAGAACAAAGATGTTGCTGAAGGGATTACTGAGTACAGAAGATTAAAGATCTAATCAAAGAATAGATTGAGAAGCACAGCAAGGATGAAGATAAGTCTTATGACAAGATTATTTTGAGCACATAGAGTCTGCTTTAGCATTTCAGATGTGAAGTTGCAGATATATTTTTACTACTGTTATTTATTTCTGTAAGTGACAGGAAATCTCTTAACCGAGTGGACCTAACAGTCTTATTTGTAAATCCTCTAGCAAGGTAACATTTTGATTAAGTGTTTGAAATCCTTTGACAAGGTCACTTCTAACAAAGTGCAAGATTCTAATAGATCTAAGGGAAACCCCTTGACCAGGTCACATCTAGCAATGTGTTTATGTAATCTATAATAGGATTGGCTTTTAATAGAGCATACTCTAGAAGAGTATATTTTCTTTGTGGGTCCGAAATCCCACAATGGTTTTTCCCTATTTGGGTTTCCACGTTAAATCTAGTGTAAAATGTGTTTTGATGTTTTAAGTTTATCAGTTTATGAGTTTGAATTATTTACAGTCATTGTTGCATATCAAGTAAGTTCCACCAAGGTTGAATTATAAAATAGTTTGTATTGTGAGCTTATCTGATTCACCCCCCCTCTCATCTAACTAACATTCTATCCGGGAAAAGCCCTGAACAAAGCGATGGTAATATCCAGCCAAACCCATAAAACTCTGAACTTCTGAAACATTGGTCAGTGCTAGCCAATCGACAATGGCTTGGATCTTTGAAGGATCCACGGATACACCTTTTCCTAAAACTACATGACCAAGATAGTTCACCTTAGACTGGAAGAAGTCACACTTTGCCAAATTGGCATAAAGTTGATTCTCCCTCAAGCACTGCAATACCCGACGTAAGTGACCCTCATGTTCTTCCATAGTTCTAGAATAAATCAATATGTCATCCAAGAACACAAGGACAAAATGATCAAGGTAGGTGTGAAAAACTCCATTTATGAGGCTCATGAAAATTGAAGGCGTGTTCATCAACCCAAATGGCACCACTGTGAATTCATAGTGACCATAATGAGTATGAAACATTGTCTTATGAATATCTGCATCCTAAATGCACAACTGATGATATCCAGATTTCAAGTCAATCTTAGAGAACACCTTGGCTCCCTTTACCTGATCAAAAAGATCATCTATATGAGGCAATGGATATCGATTCCAGATGGTTACCTTATTTAGCTATCAGTAATCAATGCATAACCAAAGCGAACCATCCTTCTTCTTGACAAAGATAATAGGTGCACCCCAAGGAGAAACACTAGGATGAATGAATCCCTTGGTCAATAATTCTTCTATTTACAAATTGAACTCACTCAACTCTTGAGTAGTCATCCAATATGGAGCTCTCAAAATAGGTTCTGAACCAGGAACCAAATCAATGCAAAAGTCTATGTCTCACTTCTGAGGCATACTAGGAACATTCAATGGGAACACATCAGCATACTCTCTAAGAATAGGGTTACTATCAAGAGTGATTTCTTGACTCTCTGACTCATCCACATCCTCAAGAGTAACTGCAAAAATCCAACATCCTCTACGCATGCACCGCTTAAGTTGTATAGCGGAGATCATATGTAGGGATATCGGTCTCTGAACTCCAACAATCTCCACTTCCTTACCAAGGTCATCTAGACACTCCACTATCTTCTTGTGATAATCTACACAAGCATTGTGAGATGATAGCCAATCCATCCCCAACACTACTCCATAAGGACCCAAAGGAATGACTCAAGGGTCAACTAAAGTAACTATGGTTCCTAGGTCCAAATCACAACTAGGGACAAAGGCATCTACAGAAACATGAACACCTATAGCCAACTCTACTTGCCACCTATCCACCTGCTTAGCAGACGCAAGTCTGCACCACTCCACAATGGATGAAGAAATGAAAGAATTCAAAGCACCAAAATCAAAAAGTATAGAGATAGGGATTCCACACAACATACCTTCTGCCTCTATAACTGTACCCTGATGATTAGCTTGGCGGTTATCCACCACTGCAAACACTCTGTGGGATCTCCCTGCATCTCCCACTATAAGCTCTGATGCTGCTGGCCTCTAACTACCTATGTTGTGGAAATGCAGAGGGCACTGTGTAGCTCTATGAACAAACTGCCCACAAGAGAAGCAAGCTCCTCTATTACCCTTCGATCCACTAGATAGATGGAAACTTCCCTGGCTAGGGGCGTGAGATGCACTCTGCAAGGACTGCCCTGTAGGGCTCTGTCTGTCCCTCTGCCAGTTCCTGTTCTTCTTATACTAAGAATTGCCACCCTTCTAACCTTGGAACTAATTTGGTTTTGACTGTTGCTGCTACTGTTGTCCACCCTTAGCGGGTGCATGAGGAGTCCCAAATGGTGCAGCTGACTGGGACTAATTCCCATGAGCTCTATTCCCACTAGAAGGTGCACTCCCTATCTGCACACTGGTCTGACCACCAAGTGCATGGCTAAGGTTCAGCTCAACCAATCTAGCCTTTTCCATGACTATCTCCACTGAAGATGGCTCAAACACCCTCATACCTCCACTGATGCGATCATTCAAACCCCTCAGGAAGTGTTGTACAAGTATAGTCTCATCATTACCAATCCTAGCATACTGTTTGAGCTCATAGAACCTGTTCTCATACTGGTCTACTATCATACCATACTGACATAGAGCATGGAACTCCTCTGCCCAAGTCTGCCTCCACTAGGGTGAGAGAAACCATGCCCTGAATCTCTCCAGAAATAGCTCCCATGTCACGGTGTTAATGTACACACCGATATTATCCTCCTCTAGTCTCCACCAAATCGAAGCAAAGCTTTCAAGATGCATAATAGCACATCTCACCTTGGTGTTGCTATTGTATGGGAACATAGCAAAACACCGATCTAGACCAATAAGCCAAGTCTCTGCCTCAAGACCAGTACCCATACCATCGAAGAAAGGAGGGTTGGACCTCAACAAGTCCTTAATGTGACCCAAGGAAGGTGGATCTCGATCAGCTGGAATCCTCCTGGGTGATCTCTCCCTCTCTCTCCTCTAGAATTTTCTAATGTGACTCCTCAACCTAGACAGGATTAGGCTGATCAACCTCAGGCCTAGGGCCTAACCTAGCCAAAACCTCCTGAAACATCTATCTCAGCTCTTCCCTTTCGAGAACCTACTCTCCTACATGTTGTGACTCCTGATGAACAAACTGTTTCGGCTCCTGATGAACAAATTGTTTTGGCTCAACACTCACATGAGTGGGTGGTGGTGAAGGATTGTGGTGGTTAGAACCACAACCCCATCCACCACCTCTGCCTCTACTACGGCCACCCATACGGCCACCTCCTCTAGCTTTCCTAGCCATGACCTAGTATATAAAAAAAGAAAATAGTTTAGATCTACGGTAAGGTTAAGACAAGAGACAATTAACATTAAGACCTAAGCAAAAGGTCAACTGAATATGCTCACTACAAACCTAGAGTATCCAGTGTTGAAACTTAAGCTCTGATACCAAATGTAATGCCCTGCCAGAAACCCAAAAGGAAAACAACACAACTAGACAACTAAAGGGTGAAATATATATATTTTTTTAAAGATTAAGTGCATTAATTATAACAATAGCACGTCTAATAACACAACGGAAGTCTAACACACAAGATTTCCTAAGGGTTACCAATGAAGATTACTTCGCAAATTATATTAACACCACGGTTAATCCAACTGTTCATCTAAATTCCATAGTGAAAGAATTACACCAATTGAATTAACATACATTCCAATGATCAAATAATACAATATCCATCTATACATGGTTTCCAATAATACCACGAGATACAAAGGTTACAATATCAAGGTTACATAAAAGTCTGATACAATGACCACAAGGTCTCAACTAAACAATGATCACGAACATGAGTTGGTACATGAACCACGAACCAAGAAACACCAACGAAGACTTTCCTCACCTAAAAATACAATCCAGAACATTCGATGGGAAGTGGCACTACCACCTGACCATGTGATCCCGAAATGGAACCACCCCACCATGGTAGTAGATAGTAGAAAACCCTCAAGCAAGAAAAGTAAAACAAGTACAAAAGGAATACAAGACTCCACAAACATCCATGTGACTCAACTCACAAAACACTAGTGACTCTAAGGAGAGAGTGCCATCGCATAGCTTGATGGTTACCATGGTAGGCCTCCTAGGTCCCAACTCTCTATCTTGGTAACCTCTCTCGGCATCCGGCTCCAACTAAGTCTCATGCAGACCCTACCAATCCTTTCGTGAAGACAAGGTGGTAAGTTTGCCATTCCAGGCCTTCTCGTAACATTATGAGCCATGTACACGCACTACACCTATGCACGAGGTACATTATCTTAATTAATATTTATTATACCCACCCCCTAATCAATTATTAGGTTATCACTTTTTAACTGACTTTCGATGGGTTATCTTGTCATCCACTTCGGGCATGGCCCCCCCTCGAAAGCCACTCTCTCTCATAGGACACCAACAAGAAAGGTCTCTCTACGAGAACTCTATGGCAAAATAGATAGCCATGACTAATCCTGACAAAGCACAGGTGAAGGATACACAACCACTAACCCAAGATTGACCATTTGGATGAAACACACAATGGCTCACATAAATAAGGTTATACAACAACACCTGGCCAAGGAGATATAACGACATATGACATAATGACAACACAACCAAAATCGCAATGAAATTAAGCTTGACTGAGAACACCATTTACACAAGATCCTATTATAGGCAATCTTTTCTTAAAACAACCAAAAGCATAAATAACTTGCAATTTAAAGATTTTTCAGAAAATAAGAAAATACAACTATATTAATACAAAGAGATCAATTTTGTCATTAATCGAATAAGATTAAATAAATACACATATGAATAATCTCCTAATGTATTTCCAACCATACATATAAAATCTAAAAATTATAAGTTTTTTTGGAAATTAACAAACTCTAAATTATTTATATATGTATAATATAATTATATGAATACATATATATACATCATATATACATATAATATTCTTATAATCATATTACAAAATATATTTATAGGCAACTCATGAATTAATTTCCATAGTATAAAAAAATAATACTAAATAATATAATGCCATATTAAAATAAACTATATATGAATATATATACATACATACATATATATATATATATGTATGTATGTATATATACATATATATATGTATGTATGTATATATATATATATATACATATATATATATATATATATACATATATATATATATATATATACATATATATATATATATACATATATATATATATATATATACATATATATATCATATATCATAAATAATAATTTAACTTGAATCTTAAATATATTAATCTCCATGGAAAACCGAACACCAAATTTCGGTTTGAGTGAAATCTATGAAACTGGGAAAACACAGTACCATGCTACCATGCACGGTAGCCCATGCTACTGCCAGTAGCAGGTACTACCGTGGTAGAACTACTACCATGCGGTAGTAGGTACTACCGCTGGTAGCACTGCTACCATGCGGAAGCAGGTACTACCACCGGTAGCATTTGCTACTATCTGTAGCACTGCTACCGCCGGTAGTCGTGCTACCGAAATTCCATTATTATTATTTTATTTTTTTTAATTTTAATTTTTTTTTTTTTTAAATTAATTTCCTTTGCTCAATAACAATAAAATAAATAAATTTCCAATTTCAATGAAATTCTCTCTCACAAAGTTTTATTTAATATATATATATATATATATATATATATATATATATTAAATTTAAGTGAATTATTTTTCCAAGACCTAAATAACCCAATAAATTTAATTAATAATTAAATTTATTTTTCTAAAGTAAATAAACCATTTCACAGAGATATAATTAAAAGACTACCATAGCCAAATACCGGAACAAAATCAAACAAGAGGGAATGATTTCTCTGGTAAACCCCATTCCTCCCAAATCTTGCAAATTTCATGCACAATAAAAATCTTGGCAAAATTTGCCATAATAAACTCCCAATTTTCTCAAAATCAAATCCACAAACACTCAGGAAATAATTTCTTTCCAATAACCAAAAATTAACTTCCAGAATGGATTCTAACCAAGAACAAGAAATAATTAGACAGGATTTTAAATTTGACAAACACCTTAATACACACATCATTTAGAGAGATAGAAGAAATAGAAAGATTTTCTTAAAAGCAACAATCAAAAGAAGCCATCCAACCTAGTATAGCTTTCCTAGAAGAATTTTGTAGAAGAGCCCTAATCCTTCAACAAGCTTCCAAATAATTTCTCTTTTCCTAAATTCCCTGACCTGTTTCTTGTGTAACCCCTAAAATGAAGACCTTTCCCCTTTTTAAACTAAAATTCTAGGTTGCAAATCTTTTACAAAACCCTAATCTTTAATTTTAGTAATAAAAACAATTTTTATTTTATTTTCTAATTTCTTAACAAGGAAATAAGCTCACATGCAATAATTAAAAATTATTTTTATTTCTTTTATTTTCTCATGCAAATTAATTAATTTTCTAATTAAAGAAATTAAAGCAAAACTTTAATTCTAATTTATTTATTTATGTATTTATTCTTTTATTCTTTTATTTATTTAAAATTCTAGGAAACAATAAATGCAATTAATCTAATTTATTTTTCCTCTAAAATTTTAAATAAAATATATTTCTAATATCATGCAGCTTGCAACTTAATTTAATAATTTCTTTTAATTAATTAAACTTATAATCTCAATGCATAAAATACATAATTTCAAAAATACCAATTATGAGATAACTCCATAAATTTAATTAATTAATTAAAACCACTAAACACACAACTGAGCAAACCATATCAAAGACATAAAAAGATCAAACGACAAAATACGAAGGCCGAACAAATTGACAGGACGATCAATTGACGACACTCACAAGAGTGTAACTGAGTAAAATAGGGTCAACTACTACCTCCTCCACTTCCATCAGAAAATGTAAAGCACACTCAGACCTATGAAGCTAGGTGGAGACGATACCCCATACCTACCTGGTACTTGTACCTGCAATATCCTGCATCATTGAACCACACATGCATATATACAATATAGAAGACATAACATACACACCGATGAAGGAGAATCACAACGTTCCCTGTCTCACCGAAATGAGTGAAGGAAAATCATCCCCTTGCATCCAATACACTCGCAAACATGCAACATATAATTCTACATTGCATATATAAAGTAAAGTGTCAGTACATAGCAATAATCCATAAAATGCCATAAATCACAAGTACTGAAATACTGCAAATAAATTATGCATCTCATATCCAGATAAAGCATGAAATAATGTCATATAACTTCTAAAACCACATCATGGTAATGTATCTACTAAAAACAAACAATAATAAAATATCAGTCTAATGAGTTCCAACGAGGTGAGGTACTATAAGAGCTCAAGCTCTTCCGGTAAGCTGCAGAAAATCATTGAATACATCCCTAAGCAATTTGATTATTTGGTGAAGATTTCATCTCTTGAGGCTATAGATAAACTTTTTGAGGCTAGGAAGCCGAAATTTTTGCAAATGATAGCACCAAAAAAAGATAAACTTCAAACTTGTTTATATTCTATTGATGATGCATTAGCAAACAGAGGTAAAGTGTATAAGGCTTGTCTAGATTTTTCCAAGCTTACTGCACCTATAGACAAGCAGATTTTAGATTGCAAAGGTCAGTTGCTATAGATTTCTAATTCTTATAATCTAGTAGAAAATTTAACCAGTTCTTTAGAAGATCCAATTTTGATAGTTATGGATTAGATTTTAAGGTTGGAAAAGGAAAGGGACAGTACAATAAGGAGAGTTGTAGAGCTTTGGAACTTTATAGGTCCCCAGTTAGATAATGTACTATGTCATAAAATAGAGTGTATAGCTAACATGCAATAGGATGATCCAACAAAATCCCAAGCAATTGACTACTATGTCAGTCTCTTGAATGGGTTCAACTCCATTCTAGATTCTCTTAAGTAGGGATGGGATACTTATTTTTCATTTTTTAAGACTTTGTATGCTAACATTTTGAAACATGTATAGGAACTGGTATGTATATATATGTACAATATTTTTTGTAGGCACAACTCCGCTTTGTAACTGATGTCAAAGGGGGAGGAGTACAGTGAAAAATGAATGTACATCACAGGGAGAGAGTACCAGATGTATATAGTTGCATGGACATACAGGATAGGGGGAGCACTCAGAGGTTATATCATTTTTCACATGAGTGTTAACATCAATGCCAAAGGGGGATATTGTTGGCAATTAAAACTCATTTTGTAGTCACCTTCTGAGTTATATTACATTTTGGGTTGTCATTGATGGCAACTCATCTTCAAGTGTTGGTATTTTTTCATCTAAAAACATTGCTTTATCATTTTTCTTAGATTGGACCAACCGATATACACCCTATTGTTTATTCTTGTTAACCCATTAGTCTTGGTACCAATAAATTATATTTAGGACCTGGTTAAGATATTATGGGACCTGGAAAAGTCATTTATGAAATTGGAGGTAGCGTGTAGGTCAACATTAATTATGATCATCGGGATAATGCACAATATACTTTGTGATCCGAAAGCGAACATGTATATTTTCTTTATGAGGTCGACATGATGAACAAGCTACAAGGGTGTATAAGGGAGATCATTTAGTGATGGATTTCATTATTATGGTGATGTGATTTGAAATGTGAATAAGGTAGAGATTGATAGTGTGAAAATTGGTGTGAGAGTATTAGCATTTGTGCACAGTTACACATGTGCAGTCCTAACCGGTAGCAGAACAGAGTATCAGTAACACTGGTTCAATGAAGGTTCTCAGAGCTTAAACCAGAACTTATCCAGCATGATCAGATGCACTATTTAAGTTCATTTCTATTTTAAATCATTATATAATTTTGTGTAAGTCCATGAGACTTCCATTTGAGAAGTGAGCTCTATACGGTGAGCCTGTATGTATGTACATACCCCCTTGTGTAATATTTGTATACCTTGATCAAGTATATATATATTATGGGTATCAACCCCACCGTGGTTTTTCCCTTTACAAGGTTTTCCATGTAAAAATATTGGTATTATGGTATTGCTTTGTGTGTTGATTTGTTTATGACTTTAATTTCATATTCTGTCATCTGGTTGATCAGTAACTAGTAAATGAATGTTCAAAAATTCATTTACTAGTAGAACACTGATTCACCCCTCCCTGGCAATGTTCTTGGATTCCAACAAGTGGAATTAATGCTAACATAACATCTAACATCTTGTTACACATTTCATTCAATCTTTCCCTAGGGCATCTTAACAACACTGCTTACTAGAAACATCTTAATAATTTAAATATATCATGAAAGCAATAACATGCATTCTATTTAAGATCTACTCACTTTTTTCTTAACATGAGATTATGAACTACCAATGCATATCTCTAAGAATCCATTAATCTAAGTTCTTTAGAAGAATCAACTCAAATACTCCTAATACCCAATCATTCAATTTACATATGCAAGGATATAACATCAAGTATTATACTACTTTACAATTAGGAAATCATGCCATTATCCAAGCAAGATTCATTTGATATAACAAGAGTACACTAAATATAACATTTGATTCTCTATTCCATCATAAGAACACAATTATATAAATAATGAACATATCAACATGAATCATAAGGTAATACATCATCTTATTTCATTATAATGTCATAGTCTTTACAACAATATCATATCTTTTTTCAAAGAGTACTTGATGCAAGTGCATAATATTCTTTACATTTACAATGCCATCATGGATACATATTACATTCTCAATACATAGAAATCAACTGCATGTACAATGCATGATGAAGAATCATAAAATCCATATTCAAACATGCTAACATCAAGAAGAACATCCCAATGGAAGAATGCATCAAACCACCCAACCATGTGGAACCAAATAGGAACCACCCCCTTGTGCTAGGAGATGGCATGGCTTCCAACTCACACTCAAGACCTCGGCTAACACCTAACAACCAAGGGACTCAATATGACATCCACAAGATAACATCAATAATCAAAGATCAAATTACAACACAGGGCTAAATCATAAATCAACAAACTTACAGAGGTATGAGAAACAAATCAATGCATAAGGATAATGGACATATGTGGAAGCCATCTCATCCTTGGAGCCAATCACTTGTGAGATTAGTATACCATTTCAATAGTCTTCCCAAGCTCATCCCAAAACAAAAGAACATAAATGGACACTGAGAGGGGGGTGAATTAGTGTATTTTAATATTTTAACTATGTGTGCAAATACTAAAACTACAAATTAATTAAAACACACGCACAAATCAAACCACAACATAGGATTTATGAGGAAACCCCAATGTGGGCAAAACCTCAGTGAGAATAGTTGTTGGAATCTATTGCTCCAATCCACCCTCACAATAAAGAAACTAATTACAAAAATTTTAGGGCACCAACCCAAGGAGCACCAACCCCTAATGATTCTAAGCACCAACCTCTATTTTTAGAGCACCTACCCCTAATATGAGCACCCACTTAGAGAAATACAATAGTATTAAGTTTTACAATGCAATGATAAAGCGTTGTTACAAATGTGTTTTGTAACACTTACAAATTTCTCACTCCTGAGAATGGATTTTTCTGCAAGCTATTGTTCTTCCTCTTTTTCCTCTATTTGATTATCTTGTTCTCTCTTCCTTTTCTTTTCCTTGTCTCTGCTTCACCTATTTCTTAGTACTTTATCTTCTTTGTTATCTCTCATACAACTTTTGTGTCTTCTTTTTCTTCTCTTGGTGGCAATTCACACTCTCCAATTTTTTTATTCATAGCTCTTCACAATTGTACTCTATTACTCATCTCACACACATGACAACTCACTTGTAGTTCAACAAATATTTTTCCATGTCGACCTCTATCTATGTCTCTACTAACCAACTAGATTTGACAAGAAATAACTTCTCTGACCAATTAGAGAATGTATTTCCCTCCAAATACAACATTTAAAAAATTAGTTCTTTTGTCTCTAAGCGATAAATATGTCTCCATTGTTCTTTGTACTTGGTTTTCTATATTTAGCAAACTCAATTTGTCTACTAGATTTGATTTTGCCTCTATCAATCACCTCGATCCCTGCAACCATTTGCAACTAATTCACCATTAATGAAATCTCCACTCTTTCTTATCCTTCCTTGAAGAGATCATCAACAACTTCATTTATGTGCAACAACTCTGTAGGCACTGACCTCTGCATATCAACATTCATATTTGACCACCTGGAAGCCACTTGTCTTCATTTTCATCATCTAGATCACTCAGTCAAGGTCGGTCAATAACCAAGTGGCCTTTCTTCACTATTGGCATGTAGGCATGTCATCAAAATCGCTCAGTCATCTTTGGTCAACTATCTGCATGACCAGTTTAGATATTGGGTTGCATACATGGCATCAAAATTTTCCTTCAAAAACATGTAGTCAACTATAGTCAACCTACCTCTAATTCATTCCATACATGCCACATCATTAGGTCACTCTTGGTCAATGCCCATGTGGACTACTGTGCCTATCGGGTTTATCTCATATCACTATTTGTGTGTCCAACTTACTCGTGTGGGGTAAGAATCAATGAATTCTTTCACTTTTATTATCCCACATCACTCTTAGAGTAACCATTTGAATCATGCAAGATAAGAACTTCCTTGCTCTTTGTGGCATGCCTTTATTCTTGTTAGCCCTCACAACACCTTGAGCAACCTTCTAACTCATGTGGGATAAACAATTTCATTGTTTCCTTTGTTCTTATTTACCCTACATTGTCATTTGTATGCCCATTTAACCCATGCGGGCTAGTGGGATTCATTATTTTTCAATTTATCTTTCCCTACAAGAGTTCTATCCTCTTTTCTTTGGCATCATAGGATAGTGAGGCACATATCTCCTTTCACATTTTGTTAGGCCACATGACATTTCTCATGACTTATTAACCCATGTGGGACAAGAGACTTGGTTGTTCTATTTTTCTTCATTTACCTCATAGGACCCTCTTTTCATTCCTCTACAAGCTATGGGATAGCGGGATCCTTCTCTCTCTTTACTAACTTATCCTGTATGACCATCACATGCCCATCTTGAATGGTGCAGGATAGCGGGAACCATTTACCTCTATCTTCATGTTATCCCACACGACCATCATCTTATCCTACTTGGCACTGTGAGATAGCGAGATACATATCTCACTTCTCCTTGTGTTGCCCCGCATGATCATCGCTTCTCACATTTTGACAACTTGGGATAGTGGGGAGCCTCTAACCATCTATCAATTTCTAATCCTGTAGGACCAATTCACTTTTGTCATCAGTGATGTAGGATAGCGACAGGAACTCAATTTTCCTTTGTCGTTGTCATATTGCACAGTAACACACATCTTGGCCATTATGCTCTCGGATAGTGGGAGGTCTTCGACCTCTATGAAACTTTTATCTTGCATGACTAGTGCATCTTACTTTTCAACATTGTGGGGAGGTAGTGGATAGATTTCTCTTTTCTCAAGTTTTATCCTACATGATCTCTTTCCTTCATTCGAACATCACAGGACCCATTGACACATGTGAACCAAACAACTGCTACCACATGGAAATCATGGTTCACCACCCTAACTCGAGACTTGGTTAAATACTGAGGACTTCCCTGTTGATTGTCAAGTGAGACAACTGACACACCAAAGAGGCCTTATGTTGGTATTTTGGTATGGTTTTGTCATTGATGTCAACACCTACTAACACTTATCAACTTTGGCACTTTGGAGATTCAGCAACATTCACCGGCAAGCAAGTGACTTATGCACAGTCACCGGTATCTAGTACACCGGTAGGATATAATGATCATCGGCACTTAGTATGACATGGAAAACATCTGGTTATGTCGAAGACATCGTTTTGATGCCTTGTCTTTAAGTTTTGTTAATTGCCATATTCATATTTGCATATTTGTTGTTACCAATAAATAGGTCCAAGATATACACCGACAGGTTTATCTTTTCCAGATCAGCATAGCACACTAATGGAGATATTTTATTATTGTTGTAAATGCATCAAGCTAACATGTTGGATCGGTTATTGCATCGAATATTGTTTTTGTAAATTGATTTTATTGTAATATCATTTAGAGCCAACCTACTATTGGTCTTAGGTTATTGTATAAATGTAAGATCTTATTTGTCAGATCAAATGTGGAATGTGAAAAAGGAATTATAAGAAGGTATATGTGAGAAGAAGCAAAGCTATACACACAGACATCATTTGAAGATTGAAGAAGGGTTTTTTTGAAGACAAGCAAAACTACACCGGTACTGAATCTAGCATAGAAAGATTCTAATCTAAGTTGTACATCCATATTGGATTTAACCATCCAACTGTAAGTCAGTGTGACTTCCCATTTGTCATTGAGCAGTGAGCTCTAGGCGCTTGGCCTTTCTGCATGTGCAGACCCCATTTGTATACACTTACTATCTGTATTAGTATCATCTGATTGTGGGTAAGGTTTCCCACCGTGGTTTTTTCCCTTATAGGGTTTCCACATACAAATATTGGTGTTATGTGTTGTGGATGACTTTGTCTTTTTGTTTCATGCATTAATCCTTACCGGTATTGCAATTAACTGATAAAACTGTCTACCGACATAAAAGACTAGTTCACCGATATTATGCATTAAAGTTGTTTAAGTTGTTTTGGTTTAAATTTATTTGACAACTGATTCACCCCCCCCTCTCAGTTGTCTTTGGGACCTAACAATTGGTATCAGAGCTTAGTCCTCTTTTTGTAAAAGTTTAACAGCTTGAGGAGATCCAATGTCTACTAACTATTTCAGGAAGGACAGTCCTAAACTTGATGGAACCAACTATGGGATATGGAAGATCAGAATGGAGACACATATAAATTGTATTGGAAAGGATATCTGGGAAGTTACTAAGAATGGTTATACTTCTCCTACTCCAGGTCAGCCTAATCCACCTACCTTAGCTAAAGATGAGGAAAATGATTGCAAGGCAAGAGAAGCACTCTTGAGTGCACTAACAGATCAGCAAATCATGGGATTATTAGATAGGTCTATTGCTAAAGCTATTTGGGATCATTTAGAAACACTGAATGAAGGAGATTCCACAGTCAAAATTGCAAAACTTGAAAGCTTCCCGGTCAAGTATGAAAATATGAAAATGGAAGAAGATGAAAGGATTTCTACTTTTATGGAAAGAGTCAATGAAATTGTTTTGGGTATTAAATATTGTGGAGGAACCTTAAGTAAAGATGAAATTGTTTCAAAAGTTTTAAGAGGATTACCACCAGCATACAAAATGAAAGTTACTGCTATAAATGAACTAAGAACAATGCCTAGCACATTAGTAACTAGGGATAAATTGATTGGAAAACTATCAGCCTTTGAAATTGAGGAATTTGGTCTAGTTGCTACTATAAAGACAGATTTAGCTTTTAAGGCATCAACATCATCTGCACCATCATTTGACAAATCTGATTGGAAAGCCTTTTATGCAAAAGAGCTTGAAGAAAGCAGGAGAGAAAATGAAGAACTTGAAGAGCTTGAAGCACTATTTGCCAAGAAAATGCCTAAAGGTCCAGTTGGAAGTAAGTATGAAGGTAAAGCACCCTTTAAATGTTTCAATTTTAATAGGATTGGTCATATGGATTCAAGATGCCCTGATAGACATGCTATACTAAGAGAAGAAGCTAGAAGAACATATAAGCCTAACCCTGAATATCAGAGATACAAATTTAAGAAGAATAAAGACAAATCTTGTTATCTTGTTGATGAAGGAGTCACTGATGATTCTGATGAGGATCTAGCAGACAATGGATGGGTTTTTGTTGCTATAACAGAAGATCAATCGACACCTACTATTCAACCGGTAGAGCAGGCCTTGGCAACTAAAATTGAAATTAAGGATGAATGGATCATTGATTCGGGATGCTCACATCACATGACTGGTGATAAAAGTAAACTCTTAACTTTTCAGGAATATAATGGAGGTCTGGTAAGATTTGGAGATGATAAAGCTTGTTTGATCAAAGGAAAAGGTTCAGTATCTCTTGATGTTAAGCACAATAATGATAATGTTTATTATGTTGAAGGTTCAAAGCATAATCTTTTGAGTGTTGGTCAATTAGTTGAAAAAGGATTTCAGTTACAATTCAAAAATGGAAAATGCAAAATCATGAACATAATTGGTTTGGAAATTGCAACCAGTAATCAAACTAGAGGTAATATCTTTCATTTGAATAATAGTGAAAAGACATGCTTTATTGCACATATTGATGAAAGTTGGCTATGGCATAAGAGACTCTATCATGTGAATTTTTATTGCATTGTGAAGATCAGTACTACTAAGGTAGTCAGAGATTTACCTAAGATTGTTAAGCCTCACAATCTGGTATGTAAGGAATGTCAATTTGGAGAACAAGTTAGAGCTACTTTCAAAAGTATTCTAGAAAAATCAAATAATGCTCTTGACTTAATTCATACTGATTTATGTGGTCCAGCTAGAACTAAAAGTTTACAAGGTGATAGAAATTTCATGCTAATCATTGACGACTATTCTAGAATGTGCTGGGTTACTTTTCTCAGAGAAAAATCAGTAGCACTTGGGAAATTCAAACTATTCAAGGCAATAGTAGAAAATGAAACCGACAAGAAAATCAAATGTCTAAGATCAACTCAAGGAGGTGAGTTTACATCTAAGGAATTGAATACTTTCTGTGAAGTGAATGGAATCAGAAGATAGCTATCAGCACCCCAAACACCATAGCAAAATGGAGTTGTAGAAAGAAAAAATAGAACTATCTTGGATGTAGCAAGAAGTATGTTGTCTTAATCAAATCTACCACATGTATATTGGAGAGAAGCAGTAAGTACAATGATCTATACATTTAACAAAGTTCACATCAAAGGTGAAACCGATAAGACCCCTCATGAACTATGGTTTGGTATTACTCCTACTCTTAAATATTTCAGAATTTTTGGAAGTAAATGTTACATTAGAAGAGATGGATATATTGGAAAATTTGATCCTAGAAGTGATGAAGGAATATTTCTTGGTTATTCATCTAAGAGCAAAGCATATAGATGTTTTAACAAAAGATTGCAGAAAATTGGTGAGAGTACAAATGTAAAGATTGATGAACAATTTAGAGGAACTTCAAGGTATATATATTTTGAACCAGCAACAAAAATTTTGACAAATGAATCTACTTTGAACCCACCGACACAGAATGAAGATCCAATTACATTGGTATCATCTAAAAATTCCACTGTAACTGAGGAACAACAACAAACAAAGACACCCCAGTATATAAGATTGAATCATTCTGAAGATCAGATAATTGGGAACAAATATCAAGGAGTGATGACAAGAGGAAGATTGTCAAATGAAGAGGTATGTCTTATTTCTCAAATTGAACCAGTATCAATTAATGAAGAATATGAGGATAAACAATGGATTAAATCTATGGAAGAAGAATTAGAACAAATTGAAAAGAATAATACATGGACATTAGTTCCCCGGCCTAAAGACAAAAATGTAATTGGAACCAAATGGGTATTTAGAAACAAACTTAATGAAGATGGTAAAGTAATCATAAATAAAGCAAGATTAGTGTGTAAGGGATATTCTCAGAAAGAAGGAATTGATTACAATGAAACATTTGCACCAGTAGCTAGGCTTGAGGCAGTTAGATTATTCTTGGCTTTTGCAGCTCATAAGAACTACAAAGTATATCAAATGGATGTCAAATGTGCATTTCTAAATGGAGATCTTGAAGAAGAAGTTTACATTGAACAACTGGATGGATTTTCTTTGACAGATAACAAAGATATGGTTTGTAGGTTAAGAAAAGCTTTGTATGGGTTGAAGCAAGCTCCAAGAGCTTGGTATGCAAGATTAGATACGTATCTTTTGAAAATTGGTTTTTCTAAAGGTAATGCTGACATCAATTTATACTATAAAGTGACTAATGATGACATCTTGGTTATAGAAATTTTTGTTGATGATATAATCTTTGGAGGAGAAGATGGATTATGTAAAGACTTTTCTATCAAAATGCAACAAGAATTTGAAATGTCTATGATCGGAGAAGTAAAATTCTTTTTAGGATTGCAGATTTCACAAACTAACAATGGTATATTCTTGAGTCAATCCAAGTACTTAAAGGAGCTACTAAAGAAATTTGGAATGGAAAACTCTAAACTGGTAAGCACACCTATGAATACAAATGACAAATTATCACTAAGAGATGAGTCAACACCTGTTAATCCGACTAGGTACAAGTCTATGATAGGAGGTCTACTATATTTGACACAAACAAGACCTAACATTATGAATGCAGTATGTATTGTTTCAAGATTTCAAAGTAATCCTAGAGAAAATCATGAATCAGTAGTAAAAAGGATTTTTTGGTACTTACAAGGCACTACAAATCTTGGATTATGGTATCCTAGAGTTGAAAATTTTGAATTATGTGCATACACAAATGCAAATTGGGCAGGAGATTTAGATGACAGAAAAAGCACCACCGGCGGAGCATTTTTTCTTGGAAACAGATTAATTTCTTGGTTGAGTAAGAAACAAAGTTGTACATCTTTATCAACAACAGAATTAGAATATGTTGTAGCAGCAACAAACTATACACGGGTATTATGGCTTAAACAAATGTTGAAGAACATAAAGGTAAATTGCAAGGAACCTATAACTATCTATTGTGATAACACTACAACAATTGATATATCTAAGAATCCAGTACTACATTCTAAAACTAAACATGTTTCTATCAAATTGAATTTTCTGAAAGAGAATGTTGAAGCAAAAGAAGTAAAACTGGTTTAAATGTGAGTACTAAAGAGAAGATTGCAGATATTTTCACTAAGCCTTTGCCTAAGGAGAATTTTGAATATCTAAGAGATCAGCTTGGGGTCATACCCCCATCGGTAGAGACTTAGACAGTTGATGTTTATCATCAACTGACAGAAATAACAGAGAAATCATTTACTCTGACTTTGATGAGGAGAGCTACTTCTCAGGGGGAGTAGTTGGTATACTAAATTGGTTGGTATTTTTGCACTTGGTTTTATAGTAAACTTTGGCATTTGATGTCAAAGGGGGAGAGATGGATATGGAAAAACATATTGGTTATTTATTTTGGGAGAGATTGATGATCTTTTTGAGAGATTGATGGTTTTTGGTATTTAGCATTTCTGTTTTGGCACTTTGATGGTTTTTCCATCTTGTGTTGCCATCAATGCCAAAGGGAGAGATTGCTAGTATTTTGGTATGGTTTTTTCATTGATGTCAACACCTACTAACACTTATCAACTCTGGCACTTTGGAGAATCAGCAACATTCATTGGCAAGCAAATGACTTATACACAATCATTGGTATCTGGTACACCGGCAGGATATAATGATCACCGTCACTTGGTATGACATGGAAAACATCTAGTTATGTTGAAGACATCATTTTGACACCTTGTCTTTAAGTTTTGTTTATTGACATATTCATATTTGCATATTTGTTGTTACCGGCAAATAGGTCCAGGATATACACCGACAGGTTTATCTTTTCTAGATCAGCACGACACACTAATGGAGATATTTTATTATTGTTGTAAATGCATCAATCTAACATGTTGGATCGGTTATTGCATTGGACATTGTTTTTGTAAATTGATTTTATTGTAATATCATTTAGATCCAACCTACTATTGGTCTTAGGTTATGGTATAAATGTAAGATCTTATTTGTAAGATCAAATGTGGAATGCGAAAAAGGAATTATAAGAAGGTATATGTGAGAAGAAGTAGAGCTATACACGTAGACATCATTTGAAGATTGAAGAAGGGTTTTTTTGAAGACAAGCAGAACTACACCGGTACTGAATCCAACATAGAAAGATGCTAATCTGAGCAATACATCCATATTGGATTAAACCATCCAATTGTAAGTCAGTGTGACTTCCCATTTGTGATTTAGTAGTGAGCTCTAGGCACTTGGCCTTTTTGCATGTGCAGACCCCATTTGTATACACTTACTATCTGCAATAGTATCATCTGATTGTGGGTAAGGTTTCCCACCGTGGTTTTTTCCCTTATAGGGTTTCCACGTACAAATATTGGTGTTATGTGTTGTGGATGACTTTGTCTTTCTGTTTCATGCATTAATCCTTACTGGTATTGCAATTAATTGATAAAACTATGTACCGACATAAAAGACTAGTTCACTAGTATTATGAATTAAAGTTGTTTAAGTTGTTTTGGTTTAAATTTATTTGACAACTGATTCACCCCCCGCCCCTCTCAGTTGTCTCTGGGACCTAACACCTTACATGTACACCTCACCAACACGTAACTCCAGGCCACTGCCAACACGTGGAGACAATGAGTATGGTCGAGGCCCCTATAGTATAACATGAGATGTTATGCACAATTGCATACAAGATAACATAACCTACGTGTTATGCGTGACTGCTACCTATTTCTCTACAACCAACTGACATCCTTGACATCAATGACAATGATACCAACAAAAACCCCCTCCCAGGGATTCTCCATTGGGACATACATAAACCAATTTTTTATCTCGATTAAGTGAATCCTAATTACCCAAACCCATTAATCAATTATTAAGTTTATCACTTGCAATTACAAAAGAAACTCTTCATGTGGAACCATAGGTTTAGACCCCCTTCTAGAGATCTATTGCTCACAACCTAGGTCCTATACATGCAAGAGCCCACTCTCCCATAAATGGGACATAACCTCAAGGAGAACATACATAGCATAATAACAACATGAAGGCTCACAAGAATATAAATACAACCATGACATTACTAAGAATAAATTTGGTACATAACATGAAACATATGCTCATAAACAAATGAGATCCTCCACAAGAAACAATACAACAATGCATCCAATCATAAAACATGGAACCAAGATACAATTAAATCTTATTTATTCCTCTATAGTGAGGCAATATATACCATTGGAGCTATCAAAAAATCCCTCAACAGTAGGGGTAGTCTCCCTTTTCCTGGAGCAAAATATTGCACATAACCACCCTTAACGGTAAGCCACATAACCACTTACCAGAGCACAAATCCACATTAAAAAATCAAAATGAAATCATAGGAAACTCAAAGTACCTCAAATAAACCACACAAAGCCTCTAGGAAACCTCTATAATCTAGCTGACAAAACCCAGAATGCAGAAACCCTGACAACTACAAAATACCAACAAAATAATGCATATGAAATGTAGAATAATGCATCTAAAATGTAGAATAGCACATCTGGCACCTAAATTAGCACATATGATTAATAAAATAGAATATATGACTCTTCAAATAGCACATATGACTTTGAAACAACACATTTGAAACAAAGACAAAAATCAACAAAAAAACAAGATAATTAAGGCATGAAACTATCCAAGTTTGCATAAGGACTGGACAGTCAACTAAGGGACACCTCTATAAGGTGTAGAAAGACAAAATTAGATCCAAGGAAACATAGAATCCAAGAGATTCAATAAAACATTTAGAAACTAATATCATTTCCGAGCCACAACTACACACATATTACACATAAAGCTCCCTTATTACACATAGCACACCAGGAGACTCAATAGGACAAAAATAAGCATACAACCATATCACAGAAAATTTGGAAAACTAAAAACAATCATACTAGAGCTTTAATATGAATTACAAGACAAACCTCTAACATATGAATATCAAATTAGGCAAGAAGACAGTGCATATGTAGAGCACAAGCACAACTCCTCCCCATACAAAACATCTGGAAACACAATGGACACAAGAGGTCCTAAAATAAGAATCCAATGACTATCAACCTCTATTCAAAACCAAAACAAACTCTAATCACATACAAAGAAACTCATAGCAAGGATTCCCAAAATCTTTCTAGCAATGTGTTACTACTTATCAGATTGCCATTAGTTTTATGTCAAAGTTATACTATATACTCTAGTCGGTTATCTATTACCAAATATTCAGTTGGTATGTACAGTCTAGTCAGTTACAGAAGAAAGCAGTCACAGAATGCAGTATACATTGAGCTGTCTACCGAGTATCTTTACATGTCTACCGAGCAGCAAAGATGACACATCAAGTCGATTTACACCAAGTGAAACGTGTTACCAGATTCATTGAACCTGGACATGCATATGAAAACATGTTACAAGATTGAGGCACATCTAACCATTATCACATTGGAAATTGCACTTAAAGATTGTGTATGATTTTGAGGTTATCTAACCAATGAAATATTTTGCATGGTTATTCATTCAATAAATCATGTTTGTAAGATCTAAGCAATGAATTGGATCACGGACATAAGAGATCTATTTATACAACATGAGTTAAAGAGTTAAAGGCGTGTGCATGAGTGTAAGAAGACTGTAATAAAGACACAAAGGTCACCGAGAAGGTTTTCTGGAGAACAGTCGAAGAACAGAGTAAATAGAAGGGTTTACCGAGTTACTATATGGGTTACTAAGGTATGCTATAAGCAAGGTAATCTATTCTGAGCACATATAATCTGCTATAACATTCCAAATGTAAAGTTGCAGATATTTGTAATGATTTTATTGTAATATTGTGAAGTTGTAAGAGAAACCTTTAACAGGGTAAAAGACTCTAATCAAGTCTATAAATTGTAAAGCCTCTAACCAGGTGCAACATTTAGATGAAGTGTTGTAAAATCCTTTAGCAAGGTAGATCTAATAGATCTTGTTACTCCTAATAGGGTAAGCTATCAGAAATAGCTAAACATGTAGCTATAACCGAGCACTCTTTATTATTGTAGTAGTGAAGTTGTGGGTGCCATCCCCACCACAGTTTTTCTCTCTAACCAAGAGTTTCTGCATAATCAAAATATACGTGTTATGGAGTGAATCATGTATGATTGTTATCTATTTGTTTTAGCTTTATATTATGTTACTGCACTATTCGGTTTATGCATAACAGTAAAGATATTATTGAAGAAATGTTTTGAAGTACTGATTCACCCCTCCCCTCTCAAACATTATCTTTCCATATTGGGCCTAACACAATGAACACACATAGGACAACTAAATAACTAGATAAAAGGACATACAATCCCCAAACCAAAGCTTCCCAATTCAATATATGCACATATAAAACTATATTCCTTTCCAATAATAGTAAACAATCTCTCAATACACAAACAAAGGGTAGACATGGTGCAAACATTCCTTTCTGGCAAGAAATTAAAAAAATTCCGAAGGCAAGATCCTCCAACTTGGAAAATCGAAGTAATGGAAGATGAAGCTAAAGAACAGCAATCCATGAAGCCAATGCAAGCCAAAATCAAGCAACCAAAAAAATCTCTAGCCAAGAAATCAATGTGCAGAAGAAAATCTAGAAAATGCTAACCCGACACAATGCACAAGCGGCCAAATAAATAAAAAATTTCATTCAAAACTATAGAAAATCATCGGCCAATCAAAATATTCCATAAAACTATATTTCATACCTACTATGCATGATTTCGAGGTAAATATTATTTATTTATATTATTTACTTACCTCTATAAAATCAATCAATAGGGTAAGAGGGTAGGTAGAAAATATAACATAATCAAATAACTTTATAACAACAAGGGTATTATATTTAATAATCATATTTTTATAAACTTGATAAGTATCTAATAGTTAAATATCAAATAGGATAAATCAAATAAATAAAAGCCAATATAAATGAAGCTCAATTAATAAATAAATAAATAAAATATAATTAAATATAAAATCAAATAAATAATAAATCATAATCAAACAATAAATAATAATTGAATAATTAATAAAAATAAATCAATAATTCAATTAAATCAACCCTAATTAAAATAAATACCAAATAATCAATAACCCATAAATCAATATGAATAAATTAAATTTAACAACAATACATAAATAAATAACTATCAAATAAACATTTAACCAAATAAATAATAAATAAATAATTAATCAATAAATAATTAAACATTACTAAATACTAATATTGGTACAAACACATACCCACATCTCCTCAAACAAATTGACAAAAAGGGAATGAACAATCGGATCAAGACTCTAACACCAACTTGTGTCATGGTGCAACTGATAAGGCATACATCCCAATCCTAGAGTGTGTGAGGGAAACTATGCCATCTCCAACAAATTACCATTGGGATAGGACACGCTCAAACCTGTGAGACCAAGTGGAGTCGATGTTTGGTACCTGCAAACCTACATCCACCACTAAACATGATACAACATATATATTATGATAAACATGCAAGTGAAAAGAAAATCGTAATACCATATCATGCTCGCAATGAGTGATATGGCATTGTCCCTTTCATGAAGACAATCACACGATATCCACGTCAATGCATCGCATGAAACCATAATCACAAAATAGGGGTTAGAACTAACATATCATAAATCATAGTCCACATAGGAAAATCAAATTCATATATTCCATCCAAAAATAATCTGAAATGTATCATTGATCATATAAATCATCCAACATCACGAGTCATATCAAATATCCATCATCATCAACAAGTATCTAGAGTCTAAATAAGATCATAAGTGTCAATCAAATATCATCAAAACATCAATCATAAGTCTAGATAAATCTATCAAAGTATAAATAAAAATGTGAGTCTAGGAGGGACACTACACTATACTTCAATCATTTATTGAGATGGGCTTTCCTTGCTAAATCTAGTGAAAGCTACGCTTCTTTCAAAACTGCCTTTTTCTATTTTTTTCCCATAGCTAGTTTTAGCAACCCCTTTTTGGTCCCTATTCCCTACTCCACTATAGAAATCATGGGTGGAGATATTATTCAAACTGAGCCAAACAAATGCAATAATTTTTAGAAAAAATGTTTCCTTTGGAAAAAGGTGGAGTTAAATCTGGTGACATATGTTGTAGGAATGAAGGACTTCAACCCTTCTTTGTTTGAGTAGTTTGCCAAATCTTGGGAAGAGGGTGAAGTCCAAGTGAGGGTTGAAATTCACAGTTTCTATGGAAATTATTATGGCTACTACAAGGCTAATTTTAAGAGGTTCTTGAATCCGAGGGATAAAGTTGCTCTCCTACAAAGTGGTTTCAATAGAAACAACACTTACAATTTGGAAAGAGGTTGTGCTAGTCCTCATGAAGTTCATCACTTTGGATGGGAAATTTAAATAATTTCAGTCTTATCTTTTCCCCATGCTTAACCATTTGAGGTATGGTGTGAAGATGAATTTTCATTATTGGCTTTTTTCATCCTTATCAATATAATTTTCAACTAAATTTAATCCCACTTATTGGCCAGTTAGTAATCCCTCTAGTCCCATTTTGTGTATTGATTTGTTGAATAACCTAGATAGTAAAGATGTCACCTCCATCCCTAAACCCAAAGGGACCCCTACCCATAGTAATTTTAGTAGGAAAGTTGAATCCAAGAAGCTCTCAACCCCTCCCATTGTTGAATGCATAGTTGAAGAGCTAGAGGCCTAGAGGAGAATGATTCTAAGGACTCTACTTCCTCATGGTCTACTGGGTTTGAGTGAACCCTAGATAATAATGTTAATAATGTTTCCACCCCTTAGATACCCCCTTATTTGTCTCACCTCCCCCCTCACTTACAAACTCACCAAGGAAATGGGACTTCCCAGCCTTTGCAAATAAGGTTGTTGAACGTTGTGATGGCTATAACAAACAAGAAACTACAATTTATTGGCTTCTAGGATAACTAAATGTAGAAAAAAAGAAAATTAACTGACTGGAGGACCTCATCAAAGTAGATTCTATAGCTTCAAGTTGAGTAATGGATGATAAGGATCAAAGAGTTTAGGTAGGAAAAAATTATTTAGCTAAAAAGATTGAAAGGTAGGAAGGAATGGAAGAGAAATTGAAGGCACTCTATAATAAGATGGACCAAAAGGAGGATAGGAAGGAGATTATGAAGGCAATTGAGGTTCTAGAAGACAACCAGACATCCCTAAAGAAGGAAAATGGGGGAAATGATAGCTTTGAACAATGAAATGTCCAAGAATAACTTTGCAGCTCTATAGGCTATTCAAGAAGAAATCACTAGGAGGCAAGCAAGGAAAAAATGTTATTTGGATTCTTCTCCTACTACTAGTTTAGAGTCATTGGTATCTATGGTGAAAGCTATCTTGTAGTCCCCCACTATTTCATTTGTTAAAGGTTCAAACAAGAGACTCTCTTTCTCTAACAAAGTGAAAGTGATGAGCTAGGATTTAAAAATTGAGAATCCCCCCACCAAGTAGGCCATCGATTCATGTCTTCAATGAGGATTGCGTGTTTATTTTTTTTCTCTCTTTGTTTAGTTTAGTCTAGTCTTGTATTTCAGTTTTTTGGTGTTTGGTTCAAGGTGTTTGTTAGGTTATATTCTTTTTTGGCAGTTGGTACTCTAGTTTAGGGATCTCACTTCTCCTGAGTCCCTAGGTTTCTTCATCATAGTGGCTATGTAATGGTTCAAGACTCTATCGATTTAATCTAATCAGAACATGGTATAGGGACCCTAGCATATAGGTATGATATTGTGTTTTGGACTAAAAAATCCTTTTGTATATGGAGCAATCATTATTTCTAATATAAAAGTATTTGGTATATGATGGGTGTCATGTCAATATCTATATTTCTATTATTCATATTAAAGAGGCATATTGGACCTATTTATGTGCTAGGATAATCGGTGGATAGCTGAGCGGGGGGGGGGTGAATCAGTTGTCAACAGATTATGAGAATTTAAAGAACTTAAAACCTTTTACCTGAGTAGAAAAAAAAGATACTGAAATAGTAGATAATGCATTAAAGCATAAGTGTAAACCAGAGAATCAATACCATGCAACCATACCATATAACAACATGATTTGTACGTGGAAAACCCAGTAAAGGGAAAAACCATGGTGGCAAACCCTACCCACAGCCAGATGATACTTCTATAGAAAATATGTGATTACAATAGGGGCCTACACATGTAGGAAGGCACACTACCTAGATCACACTACTCATCACAATGGAGTCTCACTGACTACAAAAGAGGTTAACCACCTCAAAACAATCAGACAACAATCTAGAAAGATGAACTGCCAAAGATAGCATCAAACATGCCAGATTACAGTTCTGATTAAGCTCAATATTGGAGGCTTGAAACCTCTTGCATAAACCCAATTCTATCACCTATGATCAACCAAATCCTCTACTCATATTATTGTTACATTATACACTCCTTGCATATCTACTACAATGAGATCTTGCATATATTTATACAAAATTGGGACCTAAACAATTAGGTCGGCCACCCAAATGATAATACTATAAATCCATTACATAATCTTGAAAATAAATCATAAAACATGTCGGCCAAAGGCCAAACAAATATCATCCAACCAATAAAACATCCCAAAAGCACATCAAAAGGATCCAACAACATATTTCATGAAAATGGTCCATAACCTAGATAGCATTAGACCTAAATAGATCCACACACGCTAAAGAAATTATTCCAATTAGTCAAGGCATGAATATAATCACCATCAACATCCTCAATCCCTTCTAGAAGCCACACCAACACCACATATGCTTAATATCAAGAATATTCAATAAAGCTCTGCTGGTGAAACCCTTACCGAATCTAGAAACTAGGCTTCCTAGAACATAAGCTAACATCTGGTCATGAAGTCAATAACAACTGACTAAAACCTACTTCAAAAGCATATGAACTATTTGTACAAACTTATTCCATCAATCAGATCATGCTGGTAACAATCAAATGATAATATTTCAATCCAATCCTTCTACCGGAAGCTGGTAAACAACCATAACAGCTAGTGTTGACATCAATGACAAAATATCAATGCAAAACATAATCAATTCCTTCATATTGCTAAAAATCTCCCCCTTTGGCATTGATGGCAACAATAGATGTGAAAAATATCCAAGTGCCAAGAAATGCCAACAATCATCTCTAAAGAATATAGCAATGAAGCTATGAACCAATTCTGAATCAAAGGACCAAAAAGCACCACCAAACTCCTCCTGAGGAGTGCAATCAATATAAAAAATAGATATAGCATTATATATCTCTCCTCCTTAATATTAATTTCCTAATTTTCACATAAATCTCTCCCCCTTTGACATCAATGCCAAAGATATGACATAGACATCAAAAAAAATATGAAATCTCTAAATCACAAGGTTGACTACTCCCCTTGAGTAGTAGCATTATTTCATCAATTTGGAGCAAAAGATAGCTCTGATAATGCATACTAGACTGATGCACATCTGCATTATTTAAGTCTCTACCAGAGGGGTGGAAACCCCCAATCTATCTCTCAAATATTCAAATGATTCCCGGGACAAAGGTTTCGTGAAGATGTCTGTTATTTGTTCTTTAGTATTCACATAAACCAATCTGACTGTTTTTGCTTCCACCTTTTCCTTCAAAAAGTTATACTTGATTGATATATGATTAGTCTTGGAGTGAAATAATGGATTCTTTGATATGTCAATAGTTGTAGAGTTGTCACAATGAATAACAACCAGATCATTACAACTTACTTTTATATCTTTCAACATCTACTTCATCCATAGAACTTGAGTGCAATTGGTTGTTGCTACAACATATTCCACTTCAATAATAGATAGATAAATGCGTGACTTCTTCTTTCTGATCCATGAAACCAACTTCCTCCCAAGAAATAATTCACCAATGGATGTACTCTTTCAATCATCAACATCACCTGCCCAATCTGCATTTGTATATGCACATAAAGTTAAGTCATCATCTTTAAGGTACCATAAACCATATTCAATTGTTCCGTGCAAATACTGGAATATCCTTTTTAGTGCACTTTCATGATTTTCTCTTGGATTACTTTGATATCTTGATACAATACTAATTGCATTCATTATATCCAATCTAGCCTGAGTTAAATATAACAAACCACCAATCATAGATTTATATCTTGTAGGATTTACCGGTGGGGATACATCTTTGATGGACAACTTTTCACTTGTAACCATAGGAGTACTAACTGGTTTTGAGTTTTCCATACCAAATTTCTTCAATAATTCTCTTAGATACTTAGTTTGATAGATAAAGATGCCTTTGTCGGTCTGATTAATCTGCAAACCTAGAAAGAATCTTATTTCTCTAGTCATAGAAATTTCAAATACATTCTTCCTATTGGCAGAGAATTCCATGCACAATTTTTCTTCACCTCCAAAAATTATATCATCAACAAATACTTCAATAATTATAATATCATCATTAGTGACCTTATAATATAGGTTATTGTTAGCATTACCTTTTGTATAATCAAGCTTCAAAAGATACTTGTCCAACCTTGCATACCAAGCTCTAGGAGCCTGTTTCAATCCATATAAATCTTTCCTTAATCTGCAAACTATGTTTTTTTCATCTGTTAGTGAAAATCCATCAGGTTGCTCAATAAAGACTTCCTCTTCAAGTTCACCATTCAAAAATGCACACTTAACATCCATTTGATAGACCTTGTAGTTCTTATAGGTTGCATAGGCAAGAAATAGTCTAACAACTTCAGTTCTAGCTACTGGTGCAAAATTTTCACCATAATCAATTCCTTCCTTCTAAGAATATCCTTTACAGACCAATCTAGCCTTGTTTCTTACTACTTGTCCATCCTCATTCAGTTTATTTCTAAAAACCCATTTAGTTCCAATAACATTTTTATTTTCAGGTCGGGGAACCAAAGTCCAAGTATTGTTCTTTTTTATCTGATCTAGTTCATCTTCCATAGCTTTCATCCAACATTCATCTTTCCAAGCCTCAATTATTGATTCCCATTCAATCAGAGAAATAAGAGATACCTCTTCATTTTCCAATCTTCTTCTTGTCATAACTCCCTTGTTTTTGTCTCCAATGATCTGATTTTCAAAGTGATTTAACCTTACATACCTTGGTGTTTTGTAATTTTTAGGTTCTCTATGTTTCTCTTCAATTACAGTTGAATTTTATAATGATACCAAGGTAACTTGTTCAGTATTCTATTTTGGTACAGGCATTACTAGATTGGTTATGATCATTTCCATTGCCAGTTCTTTGTCATAGGATTTAGTTTGGTCTTTGCGGTGCTCATCCACCTTCACATCAGTGCTTTCCACAATTCTCTGCAATCTTTTGTTATAACATCTATATGCTTTTATTTTAGTTGATTAACCAATAAATATTCCTTCATCACATCTAGGATCAAACTTTTTAATTGATTCATGTCTTTTGATATAACACTTACTTCCAAAATTTTTGAAATACTTAAGAGTAGGGGAATGACCAAACCATAATTTATAGGATGTCTTACTGGTATCTCCTTTGATATGAACTATGTTGAATGTATAAACTATTGTACTTACTACTTCTCTCTAGTAGATATTAGCCAAATTTTCTTCCATCATCATGGTTCTGGTTGCATCCAAAATGGTTCTATTTTTCCTTTCCACGATACCATTCTATTGAGGTGCCCGGGGTGCAGATAACTGTCTCCTAATGCCATTTTTCTCACAATAGATTTTGAATTTACCGGATGTGAATTTACCACCTTGATCTGATCTTAGACACTTGATTTTCATTCCCATCTCTATTTCAACCATAGCTTTAAATATCTTGAATTTCTCAAAGGCTTCAAATTTTTCCCTTAGAAAAGCAACCCACATTATTCTAGAATAGTCATCAATGATTAACATGAAATATCTATCTCCTTGAAAGCATCTTGTACTAGAATGACCACATAGGTCAGTATGAATCAAATCAAGAATATCATTAGATTTATTAGGTATGCTCTTAAAAGAAGTTTTGATTTTCTTACCCATTTGACATTCCTTACATATTAGATTATGAGGCTTTACAATCTTAGGTAAGTCTCTAATTTTCTTAGTTTAATTGATCTTTACAATGCAATCAAAATTTACATGACACAACCTCTTATGTCATAGCCAACATTCATCATCATGTTCAATCAAACATGTCTTTTCACTGGAGTTCAAATGAAAGATGTTACCTTTTGTTCGTGTACCGGTTGCAATCTCCCATCCTGATTTGTTAATGATTTTGCACTTTCCATCCTTGAATTGTAATTGAAAACCTTTTTCTACCAACTATCCTACACTCAAAAGATTATGCTTTAGACCTTCAACATAATAGACATTTTCAGTGTTATGTTTACCATCCAATGAAATGATTCCTCTTTGTTTGATCATACATGCTTTGTCATTACCAAATCGAACTTGACCACTATCAAATTCTTGCAGGGTTAGAAACTTTATTTTCTCTCCTGTCATATGATGAGAACATCATGTTGGGATCTAAGAACACTAAGAGGGGGGGGTGCATCAGTGTTCTACCGATAACACTAGATTTTACCCTTTTATACCATACACATATTAACTGATAAACAAATAAACATATAAGTTGAAGCAAATAAACCATCCACATAAATGAACACCATAGCACACCAAATTTATACGTAGAAAACCTCAAAGAGGAAAAACCACTGTGGGATTTGTGACCCACAATATCAGTTCACTGGCCATATGAAAGGATATTACATATAATGGGGGCCTGCACATGCAGGAAGGTACACTACCTAGAGCATACTGCTCATTACTATAGAGTCTCACTGACTACAAGCTTCTGTTGAATTAAAACAATAAAATTGAACTCAAAAATGCATCTGCTATGCCAAATAGAGTTCTAGTTCTAGCTCTACTCTGTACCAGGTCATAAACCTTGAATACTACTACCGGTATCTCTTCTCCTCCAAGAATGCTTTCCAAGCTATCTATAGATCATTGCATGATATAAAATTCACATACAAATGATCTACATACATATACTTCACATTATATAGTTCTTCTATATTCTCCTATGTTGCATCCTATGTCATATCTCATATATTTTCAAAATGACCTAGCAGACTGACCTATATACCCATTAAAAACAATATGCCTTATGTTGTCTTACAATGCTTTTACAAAATTTATTCAATGTCGGCCTCGACAATAATTATAAAATGATTTACTAAATAAATCTTCCTTGATGTTAGCTTCCTTCAAGTACTAATGTCGGTGCCTTTGTAGCCCTAAATGCTCCAAAGTTGGTGTCTGCCAATATATGCTTCTTAATGTCGGTATATGACTTCCATCTAATCTTGTTGCCATCAATGACAACAAAATGAATCTGATGAGTGTCAATTTCCAACAATCTCCCCCTTTGGCATTGATGGCAACACTCATGTGAAAAATGGATTCCCTACCGGTTCAACTGAAATATGCTCCCCTTGAGTAATACACCCCTTCTGATATTCTGACATCCTTCCCATGTGATCTTGTCTGATTTTTCTGATTTTTTTCACATATATACATAATCCCCCTTTGGCATCAATGTCAAATACCGGTGAAAAGAATTGAAAGAATTCAAAACAAAAGAATAAATGAGTACTATTAATTTCACTGGAGCTTGACCAACTTCAAAATTTCGGGGTAAGCCTTATTCAACAAATGAAGATATGTATCCCAACCAGTTTTGAAAGTTTTAGAAATGGATGCCAGTCCATTTAGTAAGTGGGCAAGTGTTTCCTTCTCTTTGACATCTGTCGGTGTGGGTTTAGCAATCATGTCCATGCACTCTCTCTTATGAACACCCAATGAATCTAATATGGGACTAACTAGTCCTCTAAGACTTATTGCTCTCCTAATGACTTTATCTCTCTCCTCAAAAGAAAAAAATTGGTTCTCCAAGGACAAAATTTGTCCATCAATAGATGTGGTCAGTGTGGTTAATCCATCAAAAGAGTTTGCAATGCTAGATGTAAGAATTCCTATGTTACAACACACTCTATAGATATTTGTACCTTGTTTTAAAAAATTCTCAATAAGAATGAGTTTGGCCTCAAATTTTCTTTTTCTCTGTTTCTATGATCTGGTCAAAGGCTTCTCTTTTAGCTGTAGTGAAACTTTCTAAAGCCTATCGATTTGCAATCTACCTCAGAGATTGAAAATTGTTATAAATATGTTATGTTAGAGTCTTGAGCTTGCCAGAAGGGCTTGCTCCATCTTCAATCTGACAATCAGGTAACAATCTGTGCAATACTATAAATGATTGATCAATTATTCCCTTATCTATAGTACCCTCCTTCAATAATTTCTGAGTTGTCATCATCATTAACTCAATGGGACTCATCTCAGTGATGAATTTCTTCTCAACCTAAGAAGTGTCAATTTCCAAAACCTTTGTCGGGGAATCAGTTTTACCTGCCGGTGTAGACTTAGTTTCCTTTACCTTATCCTCTACAACCTCTTTTGCACCGATGGCTTTGCCACTTGGTGCAGTGTCAATTAGCATCGATGGAGTATTGTCCAGAGTATTTATAGTATCCTATACATTCCATTCCTCAAAAATAATTTCAGCCGATATGGACTGATACTAGCACCGGTGAGTTTCTTGACCTCAATGTTTGAAATTTTATTGCCAGGTTCTTGTCCAACTTTGGGTAATCTGGTGATTGCTTGAATAGCCTCCTTCATGATCATGTAAGGTCTATCCAACTAGATAAACTTGTTGTGAACCCTGCTCAGAACGTATCTGATGACTTCATCCTTGAATTCTGGTATGTACAGAATACCGGTTAACCCTAAATCCTCAATTGCTTTGTATTCCAGTTTGATGATTCTGAGGTCTCTTATTATCATAGATTGATACATGCTTTTGATGTCCTTTGTGCCTAGATCCTCAAGGGTGCAATGAATGTATGCCCTCACATCTTCAACATACATCACATTGTTAGGAACCCTAGAAAATGCTCCCGCAGAGTCCTCCTTCTTAGCAATTTCAGGAACCTCCTTGAATACGGGCCTTAACCTATCCTTGACTTTGACAATGGTAGGATTTGCAATGAAAGTAGGAGCTGAAGATCCAGATGCCATTTTCGAAGAATACCTAAAAGTGAACACCAGTAGAAGATTTAATTTTGCTTGAAATCCTTTCACAATACCTCTGCTAGCTCTTAATTCGCTTGAAAATTGCCTTTTCTTTGCTTAGAATGCTTGAATGATCGATGAGTGAAAATGAATTTACTTACCCCTTTTATTAGCGAATGAAACCCTAATCTTTCTCTGCAATAAATGCTTCACAAACAACCCTACCAGTTTTCAATTTCATAGTCTTGGGTCAGGTGAACATTTATTTATGATGAATACAACTCTCCAGATCCCCTTAGATCTCCTCTAGGATAATATGCAAGATTTTTCAATGACTTAGCCAACCCCTAAGGCTTATGCCTCAGTTACTGATGGAATTTACTACCGGTGGAGGAATACCCTATTCTACCAGTGGAGTTACCGGTGTAGATCCATCTCCACTTGGTTCTTAAAATTTTCTAACCCAACTCTTGGTGTGATCTTGTTGTATTTCATCTACCTTATGCTTTCCTTTCTCATTATCTTTATCATTGCTAATGGGTTGAGTCTTCCTTCTGTAGTATTTAGCAATATGACCTATTTTGGTGCATGCATAACATGTAACATTGTTCTTCTGAATTGCTTTGACAAATCCAATGTCATTCCTTGACCTATAGTGATTAGAAAAATGTCCAAACTTTCCACATGCATGACATTTAACATTCATTCTGTAATCTTCTGATCTATGACCATATTTCTTGCAATTTGTGCATTGACCGGGAAAAGAATTGTAGTTTTTATTTTCTGTATTTCTACATTGTTTAGCCATATGCCTAAATTTATTGCAAACAAAACATCTACCATTGAATTTATAAGCATTAGATTGCCTTACCGTTTTCCTCTATTCTGATGAGTTCTACATACTAGTTGTCTAATCTTCATTTGTAGTACTAGAGCTTTCACCTTGTACAAATCCAAGTCCTCTAGAATCATCAATTTGCCTTTATCTTTTCAATAAGTTATCCAACTATGCAACACTAATACTGAATTTTTCTTTATACTCACTTGTAGTAGTTAGATCATCTCTCAGAGTAGATATTTGTCTTTCAAGTTCCTGTTCATTGTTTCGGGACTGTGCCAAATCAGTTCTCAACAAATTATTTTCATGAGTCAATCTGCCACATTCATCAAATTTGTTATTCTGAGATATAACAAGATTATCTTCCTTGTTCTTTCTGTCCTCAATAGCTTTTGATAACCTCAAAGTCAGATCTTGCATTTCATTCTTCATGAGCATGTTTGCTTGACTTATTTTCTGATATTTTTCCTTAAGTACATTCTTCTCCTCATCATCAGGATTTTGTAAAAGTTCTTTTCTCTTGGCTTGAGCTGATAATAAACTTTTTTGCAAGATAAGAATGAACCCATTTGCCAAATTCAGTTCATCTTGCAATTTCAATTTTTTATCCTTTCAGCATCACAATCTTCAAGAGCCATCTCAAGTTGCTTCTCCATAGCCATATTCAAAGATTTCAGTTTCAAGATCTTCCTCAAGCTGTTAAACTTCTTCTGAGGTACCAAGAACTGATACCAATTGTTGGAATCCAAGAACACTTAGAGGGGGGGGTGAATCAATGTTTTGCCAATAACACTAGATTTTACCCTTTTATACCATACACATATTAACCAGTAAACAAATAAACATATAACTTGAAGCAAATAAACCATCCACATAACTGAACACCATAACACACCAAATTTATAAGTGGAAAACCTCAAAGAGGAAAAACCATGGTTGGATTTGTAACCCATAATATCAATTCACTCGCCATATGAAAGGATATTACATATAATGGGGGCTTGCACATGCAGGAAGACACACTGCCTAGAGCATACTGCTCATCACTAAAGAGTCTTACTGACTACAAGCTTCTAATGAATTAAAACAATAAAATTGAACTCAAAAATGCATATGCTATGCCAAATAGAGTTCTAGTTCTAGCTCTACTCTGTACTGGTTCATAAACCCTGAATACTACTACCGGTACCTCTTCTCCTCCAATAATTATTTCCAAGCTATCTATAGATCATTGCATGAGATAACATTCGCATACAAATGATCTACATACATATACTTCGCATTATACAGATCTACTATATTCTCCTATGTCGCATCCTATGTCATATCTCATATATTTTCAAAATGACCTAGCAGACTGACCTATATACCCATTACAAACAATATGCCTTGTTATGGCTTACAATGCTTTTACAAAAGTTATTCAATGTTAGCCTCAACAATACTTACAAAATCATTTACTAAATAAATCTTCCTTGATGTCGGCTTCCTTCAAGTACTGATGTCAGTGTCGGTGTCAATGTCGGTGTAGCCCTGAATGCTCCAAAGTTGATGTTTGTCAGTATATGCCTCCTAAATGTTGGTATATGACTTCCATCTAATCTTGTTGCCATCAATGACAACAAAATGAATCTGATGAGTGTTAATTTCCAACACCTCCACTATCTATTACCCATTCATCTTTGTCTTCAACTTTTGCTACAAGGGCCGTTTCTTCATTTATGACAACTGGTTCTAGATCATCTTCCTTTATAGCATAAAATACCCATTCTCTTCCATTTCTAGATCCACTAGCTGAATCTCCTATCAGTTCCTCCTCTGAGTCATCAGTTACTCCTTCCTCATCAACATAGTAGCATGATTTGTCTTTCTTTCTCTTATACTTATGCTTGATCTGATATTCAGGGTTAGGCTTAAAAGATCTTCTTTCTTTTTCCTCCATTTTTTAATTCCTTTCAGGACATCTAGATGCAAAATGACCCTTATTACATGCAAAACATTTGAAAGGATATTTTCCTTCATACTTACTTCCTGCTGGACCTTTAGGTATTCTTCTAGCAAATAGAGATTCAAGTTTCTCAATCTCTTCATCTTATTTCCTTATCTCTTCCAATTCCTTTGCATACAAAACTTTCCAATCTTGCTTGCTGGTTGATCATGTAGATGCCTTAAATGCATTGTCAGTCTTTGCATCTCCGGGAGGACTAAATTCTTCAATGTCAAAAGCAAATATCTTCCCAACAAGAGTATCTCTATTGACAAAAGTATTAGGCATGGTTCTTATCCCATTAATTGTAGTTACCTTCATCTTATATGCCGGTGGAAAAACTCTTAATACTTTTGAAATAATTTCTTCCTCAATTAGAGATCCACCATAGCACTAAATTACCAATACAATTTCATTTACCTTTTCCATGAATGCAAAAATTCTTTCATCTTCCTCCATCTTCAATCTTTCATATCTTACCTAGTAACATTCAAGTTTTACAATCTTAACAGTGGAGTCACCTTCATTCAAAATCTCTAAATTGTCCCATATAGCTTTAGCTGATGATTTATCTGATAATCCCATGATTTGCTAGTCTAATAAGGCACTTAAGAGGGCTTCTCTAGCTTTGCAGTCATTTTCAATGTTCTTATCCAAGTCTATTAGTGTAGGATTCCCAGATGTTGGATCATGAGGAGTGTAACCTTTCTGAGTTATTTCCCAAATTTCCTTCCGAATGCATCTTAAATGAGTCTCCATCTGAACTTTCCATAATTCATAGTTAGTTCCATCAAGCCTAGGGCTATCCCTCTGAAAAATAGCAGATGAACTACTAGCTGCCATAGGATCTTCCTCAAGTGGTTAAAATTCTGTAAAAGAGGACCAGGCTCTGATACCAATTGTTAGGATAACCAATGGACAAATCAGAAGGGGGGGTGAATCAGTTGTCAACAGATTATGAGAATTTAAAGCACTTAAAACATTTTACTGGAGTAGCAGAAAATAGATACCAGAATAGTAGATAAAGTATTAAAGCATAAGTGTAAACCAGATAATCAATACCATGTAACCATAGCACATAACACCATGATTTTTATGTGGAAAACCTGATAAAGGGAAAAACTATAGTGGGAAACCTTACCCACAGTCAGATGATACTTCTGCAGAAAGTATGCGATTACAATAGGGGCCTGCACATGTTGGAAGGCACACTGCCTAGAGTGCACTGCTCATCACAATGGAGTCTCACTGACTACAAAAGAGGTTAACCACCTCAAAACAATCAGACAACAATCCAGAAAGATGAACTACCAAAGATAGCATCAAACATGCCAAATTACAGTTCTGGTTAAGCTCAATACTGGAGGTCTGAAACCTCTTGCATAAAACCAATTCGATTACCTATGATCGACCAAATCCTCTACTCATAAGATTGTTACATTATTCTCTCCTTGCATATCTACTACAATGAGATCTTACATATATTTATACAAAACCGGGACCTAAACAATTGTTAGACACAATGCACCACTGAGAAGGGGGGGGTGAATCAGTGGTTCTCAAACTTTTCCCTTTAGCTATCCCTATGAAAGTATACTTATTAATAGATCTAGCTAAATGTAGACTTACCAGTTAGTGAGGAGACTAAACACAAATGTATTCACACACAAGGACATCACATAACATCAATATGTACGAGAAAAACCCTAGATGGGAAAAACCTCGATGAGAAATGTTGCTAGAGTCTATTGCTCCAATCCAGCCTCATAATCAAATCTATTACAATGTTTAGGGCTACAACCCAAGGAGCTACAACTCTTGATTTAGGGCACCAACCCAAGGAGCACCAACCCCTGACTTATTTATGGGCTACAACCCAAAGGAGCTACAACCCCTACACTAAGCTACAACTCAGTGTTCACAAAGATAAATTCAAATACAAAATTAATACTACTGTTACAAGTGAATCTTGTAACCATCTCATATACCTCTTTCTGCCAGTGAGACACCTTCTTAGCCATACTAGGTCATTCTTTTGTTGCTTCCTTTCTGGTAAACTCTACCAAGTCACCTCTTCTTTGTTATGCTCTACTAGATCTCCTCCTCACTACTCTTCTCTTTACCGGTACTAAACTCTATAGGTTCTATGTCTTCCTTCTTTGCAACTTCCTTCACTTCTACTTTGCCAGTATGAACACTATCGGTTTTGCACTGCCACCAGTTGAATACTTCAACCTGGTTCTCCCTCACACTACTCTATTCTCACATGCAGAAGTAACACTTGATCACTTCACAACACTATCTTCCTTTCTTTGGCAGCACTACTCTCTCATTCAACAACAAGCTTCTCTGATTCTGGCTTCCATATTTATAAACTGGTTTTCACACCAAAAACCAATTCAAACATTGGGCAGTTAGGGTTTCCTCATCAAACTTGAGGCAAACCAAATCCAATCTGATCACCCAGACAACTATTTGCACATCACCACCATTGTCGTGCCTTCTTGATCATGCCTTCTATCTTTGGAAATCTTCTTTTTGCTCTATTAGCTGATTTCTTGGTCAATCACCAAGATTGGTCTTGCAATCTCCTTCATCTACCTTGATCTCCTCAATCACTCTAAGCTGGCTCTTAGTTGTCCTCTAGACCTCAAGCCACAAACCTCTACAATGACCTGTAACACATCCCATGAATTACAAGATCTACCATTAATGTCATCCAACTCACCAACTACCTCATCAATGTTCATTCCATCTACCATTGCATGCAAGTCCACCACCTTGATTCCACGTGGCATCCATGTCGACCAACTACCAGCTTGGATCTTTATGTCAGTCCAGATAGGATCACCAACCAAACACTCTACCGGTTCCTCTTTTCTGTCGGTTTACTAACCCTACCGGTTAAACCCTCAAACTGGTCTGTCATCAACCTTGCACTCGACTTCTCTTCAAGTGGAACACTCAACCAGTTAGCACTTTTGCTAGCCTACCTTATGCACATCTTCATCAGATGGGGAGTCTTCTTCATATGCACCTTTTCCATATTACTGGTGAGAGTGATAGCTTATGTCATATGCATCTTGCAACACACTCATGTGACTTCCTTGTTTGTGTAGCACATCTTCAAACAAGCACATGTGATCAGGTGTTGGAACATTCACTGTCACTCATCTCTTCACATGGTGACTGCATCTTCATCCGATGGGGGTCTTGTTGTTTTGCATCCTCACAGCATACCTGTGACCTTTTCATTCTTCTCCTCCAGTGTTGATGTGATTTAGGTAACATTTTGCCTCTTCATCACAAACAACATCCAAGCACCTTGCTCATCCTACTTGTACATTGGTCATGACCTTTGCAGACTGACAACCACTCACTTGGTTGGTCTGACTTCTTCATGTCAACACATCACTTACTAGTTGACATCCTTTCCTTACTGGTGATGCACTATACCGATAACCTATTCATCTCATCCACACAAGTTAGGCACTAACTTGTGTGCTGGTGACTCCATGAATGATATTCTCTTCCTTACCTTACCAGTATTCTGCAACACAAGGGGATATCAAAGATATCTCATCTTGTACTCCTCCATGATAGTGTTGCACATACATCTCTCATACCGGTATTCATCCCATACCGGTTGACATCAATGACAACACAATGCCAACAACAATTATGTCGGCCACCCAAATGATAATACAATAAATCCATTACATAATCCCTAAAATAAAATCATAAAACATGTTGGCTTGAGGCCAAACAAATATCATCCAACCAATAAAACATCCTAGAAGCGCATCAAAAGGATCCAACAACATGTTTCATGAAATCGGTCCATAACTTAGATAGCACCGAACCTAAATAGATCCACACATACTAAAGCAATGATTCTAATTAGTCAAGGAACAAACACAATCACCATCAACATCCTGAATCCCTTCTAGAAGCCACACCAACACCACTTATACATAATATCAAGAATCTTCAATAAAGCTCTGCTGGTGAAACCCTTATCAGATCTAGAAACCAAGCTTACTAGAACATAAGATAACATTCGGTCATCAAGTCAATACCAACTAACTGAAACCTACTTTAGAAGCATATGAACCATTCATACAAACTTATTCTATCAATCAAATCCTGTCGGTAACAATCAACTGATAATCTTTGAATCCAATCTTTCTATCGGAAGTCGGTAAACAACCATAACAGCTAGTGTTGACATCAATGACAAAACATCAATGCAACACATAATCAATTCCTTCATATTGCTAACATTACGATGTCATTGCATTCATTGTATGAATTATTGTTATTTATCTACTTTTTATTCATAAAATCAAGTCTTAGAATTTCTTGGTGTTTGCTAGAATATGTTAAGGGGCATAAGTGGTGAAAATGTAAGACATGTTTGGAAACGATTATATCTTATAGGTGTTATGATACTATGATATTTAATTATAATTTTAATGCATAATGTAACACATCTCTACAGACGTCTTGTAGATGGTATAACAATACATTTTTAGGTGTATTATATATATTACTATTTAAATATTCTCTTGATTAAATTGCATATTAGTTGCAATTACATTCATTAATCAAGTGCAACATGCTAGTGGTTGCTAGAAATAATTCAAAATTACTTATTATACATTCCCAATTTTTGACACTAGAATAAGGAATGTAATTTTTTTGTATGATGGATGGGAACTAGATGAATTGTACAGTCCATAGTGGAGTTTTATTCATGGAGATGTGAGACATCAATAGTTATTAGTGAAATACATGCCCTATGGGTTATGTTTTCTATTTATGGATGGATTGGTTGAGCACATAGGGTGTTGTATTTTTATGATACTATATTTTGGAGGGTACATGTGGTTTGATAAATTCAACTATGGCTTCCACTTTACCATTATCTATAAATTAAATGGGTTTGATGAATGTTTCATGGGTTATTTGGAAGAATATTGGTGCTATTAGAATAGTGCCTACTTTCATAGAGAAGTGTCTTGCATATATAATTTTAAATTGAATATTAAAGCATGTACTTGAGCCTTTCTTTGATGGTGGAGATTTTCCTCACAATGATTTCACCATGTACATCTAGCTCCATGTGTTAAATTATCATCATGTACTTTTTTCTATTTGTTATATAATTTTACATAATTTTATAATGGTTAATCAAATGTAACATTAAAAAAATTATATTCTAATACTCTTTGAAGAGCTAACAGTTATACATGAAATCAAAAAATCTTAGATATAGGTAATAAAACCCCCCCAAAAAATAATCCAAAAAAATTGACCCAAAACACTAATAGGCCATAGAATCAAATAGATAGGCATCTAAAAAACCCCCACCATGGTATAAAAATGATTCATAAGCATATCCAAGGGGTAATATCTCCTAGACAACACTACTAAAAGAAGAAAAAAAAAGCCAAAAGGCACTTGGTTTAAAGGCAAAGTTCATGTTGTAGGCACCTAGATCGTGTTGAGTTCAAATCTTTTACAATACAAAAATAAAAAAGAAGCAAAAGTAGAAAATGGGTATAGTAAGAAATCCAACCTACCCTCCAAATAGAAAAAACTAGACCACACAAGGCCTCGACTCCAACAAAAGGAACAACCCCAAACATAGCATCTACTATGTTAGCCTCTACTCCAAACTCCTAAACATTTGTATCCTCTCAAATTCCAAATTCCCTAGTAGCACCAATCCTCTTCAAAGATCACTCCCCCTACAGGAAAACACAACCTCAAGAAGATATCTTAAAGCTGAAATACAAGGAAAACAAGAAAAAAGTGTGTTCAAAACCCCCCACTGATCCACCTAGAAGAGGAGAGCAAACACATCATCATTGCCTTCAATATCCTCCAAATTGGAACCCTCACTCTTTTCTTGTGGTGAAAACCCTAGTCCGTTTCAAAAATGGCTATGCATCCCATTTTTTACCTTTTGTTGGTGATACTCTTATAAAGAACTTATCTATTTAAGTCTCTACAAACTCTTCTCCCATGATTTCTTTTTATATATTTTGTTGGTGCTTTTAGATTACTAAATAATTCATTAAGCTACTATGGAGTGGGGTTTTTCTTCTATAATTTTTTTCTCATGTACATCAAATTGTGGTATGATTATGTTTATGATTTGTATGTGTTTTTTCTTTCTATAATTGTAAAATATTAAAATATGCATGATACTCTTCTATGTGATTAACTTAGGAGCTATTTCCATGCACCTTTCTTCCTTTCATTCCAAATTTAAAAAAATAAAATATTTTGGTAGACCATTGATTGTGTAACAACACATGAGATTGCCAACATCCTCATTAATTACAAAATGGTTATGTTTTATTCAAATTATGTATAGCATGATGATTATTTGCATCCCATTTGTTGAGGTGTTTTAATTGTTTAATAGCGAGAAGCTAGATGTCATAGAGAAAAATGATCATATGTGGAAGAGGATATGTATGGTTTTTTTTAAACATAATTCTTGGTTTCTCTCTCAACATAATCAATTTGTTGATTTTGACCAAAATATCAAATTAGTTCAAATAATCAATTTGCTGATTTTGACCAAAACAAATCTTTGCCAACAAATTCATTTAAGAATCGTGTTTTATTTTAGTTATTCCATTGAATTTAACCTTTCTTTATGACAACATTTTACACTACCCAACATTTTCCACTATTTATTACCACATGCCAAAAATATATATGTATCTTTCTATAAAGAGACTTATCAAATATATTTGTTACCACACGATTACTTCTCCATCATGACCCTTCCATCATATTTCCCTAGCACTTGCATGCAATCTTCAAGGTTGGAATCTACTACAGCCAAAAGGATGGATGTGACATTTTTACCAAATTTTAATATATTGTTTTATCTTTGAATTTAAACACTTGTCTTTGTTATAAATAATTTATTTGTTGTAGCTTTAGAGCTCATTTATTTAGAGTTCTAGTTCACATAGATTTCTTGGATTTTTTATGATATTATTAAAAGACCTATTGTTTAATTGAAATGAATGGACCTTCAAAAAGCATAGGAAACTTCTTACTTCAAATATATTGACTAGTATTAACTATTTTCTACTATCATACATTACAATCCTATTTTTTATAAAAATAAATCAAAAGAATGCTAAGTGTACAATATTTTTCTTTTGAATTAGCTCAATAATAAGTGTGATATAAAAATATTATCTTTTGCTACTAAGTCGCTTAAGTTAAAAAAATATATAAATTGTAAGATAAATATGAAAAATTATAAATTTAATGATTATATATGTTGGGAGTTTATTTATTGTTTTTAATAAGTTTAGTTATTAATATTTAAATTCTAAAGATTTGTTTTATTTTATAATTAAATTGAATTTTATTTTTTCAGGGATTTGAGATTCAATAATTTGACAGGATCAATACCTCCTACATTGGAAAAAATAAAAACTGCAAATATAGAATATTTGTAAGTACAAAATGTTATCAAATTCAAATCTATTTTCTCTTTCTATATTCTATAAAGATTTATTTTTATGTAAAAAGTTACATTTTACCTAATTTCAATTAGAGATCAGAATAATCACAATATGTATTCTCTAGTTGACCAAAGAGCTACAATATAATTTAATTTTGATTGGATCTATTAAATTTTTTGAAAAGTATAAGAATAACTATCTAGAACTATTTTTAAAATGTAAAATATTCTCAAATTTATTTTTTTTTCTTTTTGTGGCATGTGCTAGAAATCTATATTTATCTTTTTATTTATTTTAATACAAGTGAAATCGTAATAAATATTACATATTTGACCAAATAAGTTATACACATACATGTGTGGGTATATATGTATGTATATATGTATGCATGTGTATAAATCTAAACATATACATGTATTTGTATATGTGTGTGTACATACATACATACATACATACATGTATATGCATATGTTATACATACATATACATATATGCATATGCATACACACACATACACATACAAATATGTATGTATGCATATATAGAACTCTTTACAAATAAAAGGTGGTAATGTTTATTTTTTTAAGACCAGGTTTCATGATAAGATGAAATCTTCTCTTTGATTATGTTGTATATTCAACATTTAATTCCTTCAACATGATCATGAAGCTTCTCTCTTTCTCACCATCCAGATCTCTTTTTAACTTATTACTCCTTTTAAAACTAATTTTATTTTTTAATATCTTTAATTAACCTTACTTTTTCCCTTTAAATTTAATTTTTATTTAATTTTCTTATTTCAAATAACTCTCCTCTTCTTTGAGTTATTGTCTTTTAGTGTTAATACTTATCTATACTTTCCTACCCATATTCTCCTATGATTCCCTCTCCTTACTAATAAATATTATTATATATTGTGTTTAATTGTTATTTTCAATTTCATCCTCATTTTCCTCTTTCTTTCTTCTTCTTCTTTTTTTTTAATTCTTACTTTTTTTCTATTTTCATAGAATGATTTATGGACACACAACCTTTTCTTTTAAGTTAGTTTATTTTATAAAATATAAGAACTTTGAAAATATAATCTATACTTTTTAAGTATATTTTTACACTAAATATTTTGTAAAGTTGTATATTGTTGAATATTATATTTGTTGGATATTGTTGCTGCTAGGATATGTTGTTGTCATTGACGTCAACATATTCTTATGTTCCGGTATTACAGAGAGTTGGTTTGGTTGTTTCAGTTGGTATATTATAGATGGGCTTGTACAAAACTGTGATATCAGTAATAATGTATCTCTAGTTGATTCAATGTTGGTTTCATGATGTTATGTGGTGATTTGATCAAGTTATGGATTCTAGTATGAGGATTGATTTTTTAGTGTTTAATGTTGCAGTGTTCTCATATTTGATCTGTGTTGGCATTGTGTTGTCATTGATGTCAACCAGTATAGGATGACTACCAGTATAAGAGATGTATGTGCAACACTGTCATGGATGAGTACAGGATGAGATATCTTTGATATCACCTTGTGTTGCAGAACACCAATAAGGTAAGGGAGAGAATGTCATTCAGATGAATGACTACTGGAGTCACTGGTACACAAGTTATTGTTTGACTTGTGCGGATGAAATGGACAGGTTACTGGTATAGGCTATCACCAGTAAGGAAAGGATGTCAACTGGTAAGTGTTGTGTTGATAGCGAGTTGTTGCTAATTGGCAAGCTTATGACCAGTGTACAAGTAGGATGAGCAAGATGTTGAACTATTGTTTGTGATGAAGAGGAAGAATGTTACCTAAATCACATCAACGCTAGAGGAGAAGGATGTATAGGTCACCAATATGCTGTGTGGATACAAACCAATAGGACTCCCACTAGATAGAGATGCGGTCACCTTGTGAAGAGATGACTGAAAATGAATGTGCCCACACCAAATCACATGTGCCTATTTGAATATATGTTGCACAAACAAGGAAGCCACATGAGTGCATTGCAAGATGCAGATGACAAAGATTAATTACCACCAGTAAGTGGAGCTTATCTTCTATTATGTATAGTATGCATCATAGTTCTATGAGATAAGGAAGAAGAAGTAAAGGTAGGGGTTTGAAGGCTCACACCAAATCTACCGGTTAATCAAAGGAATGGCTCAAGTGCATGAGATCAGGGATATGCAATGGACTGACAGAGAAGGCATGTTGGGTTGCTGGTATAGATGAAGATTGATGGGTTTGTTACTTTGATAAACTAGTTGAGATATGGTTTGGGTTGATGAAGAAGAAGGCAAAGTGGATCAGTTGCAGAGAGTGTATGTAGTTGGTATGCAGATGCCTTAGATGGAATTAGTTGAAGGTTGATGACATGATGTCATCAGGATGGCTACTGGTGAGTATGAGAATAGGTAAGGAAGCAAAGAGGCTAAGTGATGTGCTTCTATCTGATGAGAGGGAGCATGTTATGGATAGACATGTCTAGCAATTGGTTAAGGTGTTCCATCGACAAATCAGCAAACTATAGACATGAAGGGTAATTGATAAAGTGTGAGATACGGGCATGGTTAGTGAACCGGTAGAAAGGAAGGACCAGTTGTGTGTTGCTTGTTGGTGACCGAGTCTAGCCAACATAAAGATCTTTGTTGAAGTGGATATTGACATGGATGCCACGGGGAGTTGAAATGGCAAGCTCACAAAGGTTGGTGAAGAACCGTGTAGAGATAGGTGTTTCTATAGGTGTGCATTTAATATGGATTCCATGATTTGTGGATCGGATCAAAGGAGTATGGCTCAAGGAAGAGTGAATGACAGAGAAAGATTAGGGAGTTGTTGGCACCTGAATCGAAGCAAGGGAAATCAGATTGTAGGAGGACCTCAAGAAGGAAACAGATGAGATATTTATGACATTTTGATAGATGCAAGTTGATATACAAGACCATGTTTGCTAAGTTTAGAAAACGTGTATCGGAAGACACGTTAATAGAAGTATTGTGCAGATAGCTATTTGGGCGATCAGATAAGATAAGATCTGATTGGATTTGGTTTGCCTCAAGGTTGATGAGGAAACCCTAACTGCTTGAACTTTGAATTGGCTTTTGGCAGGAAAACCAAGTTATAAATATGCAAGCCAAAATCATTGAAGGAGGTTGTTGAAGGAGAGAGTATTTGCACTGGATGAGGGAGTTTTGCTTCATGTAAGGTGAAATCAGTCAAGTACTCATCAAGAAGAAGGAGAAGAGAGTGAGTCTGAGGAAGAACAGGGTTGAAGTGTTCAACCGGCAATAGAAGTGCAGAACCAACAGTGACCATACCGACAGAGAAGAAGTGAAGGAAACTGCATAGAAGGCATGAATAGAACTAGCAAAGTGTATTACCGGTGGAGAGCAGTAGAGCAGCGGAGAGAAGAGGCAACCAAAAGAGAGAATTGATAGAGAGAGAACCAACAGTGAACTGGACAGATCTAGCAGAGAGATTTGAAGAAGAGTTACAAAATCCATTTGTAACAAGAAGATAACTTTGATATCAAAATATGTTTTGTATTCATTGAGTTGGAGCTCGGTGCAGGGGTTGTAGCTCCTTGGGTTGGTTCCCTAAATTAGGGGTTGGTGCTCCTTGGGTTGGTTCCCTAAAATCAGGGGTTGGTGCTCATTGGGTTGATGCCTAAACATTGTAATCGAAGATTGATTATGAGGCTAGATTGGAGCAGTAGTCTCCAGCAACATTTCTCACTGAGGTTTTTCCCATCTTGGGTTTTCCTCATATATGTTGGTGTTATGATATATCCCTTTGTGTGTGATTGCATGTGTTGGTCTTCCCACTAACCAGTAAGTCTACATTGAGTTAGATCTGAGAATCGGTATACTCACATAGGATAGTTAAAGGGAAAAGTTTGAGAGCCACTGATTCACCCCCCTCTTAGTGGTGCATTGTGTCTAACAATCCGTTGTGCTACAAAATGATTATAACTTGTTGTGGATTTGAGAGAGTGTTTGGGATGTTCATATGTAAATTCAATTCAGATGGTTCATGGTTTGATGCTCTGCAAGTTATCTTTCTAGTCCGAGAAGCTATTGTTTAGTGTTCTTGAGTATCAACATGTTGATTGATGAAGATTTGATTAAGTAGTGTTGGTGCAATTATTGCATATGGTTATAACATGCTTGTTTGTGTTTCTTAATGAAGTCCATTTTTTTTTTCTTTTCTGCATTGATCATTGTGCACTTTATTAAGGATCTTATGGGTTCGGTGATGTTTTTCATGTTATGCAACATTTTCAGTGGTATAGCATGTTGCAGATGATCTTGGCGAGATTTTTGGTGGTGTTGCATTTTCATGGATTTGATTTGGGTCCATGCTATTTCATCATGGAATTGTATTAGTTAGGTGGTTGATCTATACATCGTGTGACGTAATTTTATAATTAGGTCTTAAGTGTTGATTCGATCTTGTAGTCAAGGTTGATGATTTGTATAAATAGGTTTCATATTCATGTAATTTGGATATTGGTGTGGTGTCTGCATTATCAAAGAGTGGTGTATGTGCGAACAAATGAATTCATCTTTTGGTGAGAAGTGTAGAGTAGAAAGTGTTGCAGGATAGACAAATTTGCTTAAGTGGAACTGTCATCAAGCATTAGGAGATGTTATTCTTCTAGTTCATGTAATTTGGATTGTTGTCTGATCTTTGTAAGGTAGCGAGCCTTCCCTAAGTGTTTTATCCCTTTTGGGTTTCTTGTTTTTAAGCAGTGAGCTCTAGGTAGTGTGCTTGAATACATGTGCATTCCCCATTGTATCATCTTATTGTGGGTAGGTTCCCACCATGGTTTTTCTCTTAACCAGGTTTTCCACATCAAAATATTGGTTTTATGTGTGTTTTTGTGATTGTTCTTATCTTTGTTCTTGTTACAATTGATCAGATATGAAGTTGTTCTTAAATTGTTAGATCTGGTGAAAATTGATTCACCCCCTCCTCTCTCAATTTTCCTTCATTATTGTTGCCAATAGTGTTGTCACTGATGTCAAAAGAGAGAGAATTAAATGGATTGTAGTTGATTTCAAGTGTCTAGTAGCTACATCAATTTTAGTTAATCTGATATGACTGTTGGTGTTTTGGTATGGTTTTGTCATTGATGTCAACACCTACTAAAACACTAGCACTTTGGAGATCCAAAAGCATTCACCGGCAAGCAAGTAACTATTGCACAATTACTGGTATATGGTTCATCGACAGGATATAATGATCACCGACACTCGGAATTATGTGGAAGACACTTGGTAATGTCGAAGACATCTTTTGGACATCTTGTCCTAGAGTTTTGTTCATCGATATATTCATATTTGCATATTTGCTTTTACTGGCAAATAGGTCCAGGGTTACCTAGGGTTACATCAGTAGGTTTATCTTTTCCAAATCAGCATGGCACGCTAAGGAAATGATTAATTATTATTGTAAATGAATTAAGCTGACATGTTCAATCAGTTATTGCATCAGACATTATATTGTTTGTAAAATGTCTTTATTGTAATATCTTGTAGAGCCGACCTAGTAAAATTGGTCTTAGGTTATGGTATAAATGTAAGATCTTAAATGTAAGATCGAATGTGGGAATGCAAAAAAGAATTGTGTGAAGGTATATGCAAGATTAAGAAGAGCTATACACAAAGACATCATTTGAAGGTGAAGTTAGGTTTTTGTGAAAGAATATCAGCATTACACCGGTACTAAATCCAGCATATGAAGATGCTATTTTGTGTAGTACATTCTTATTGGATTTAACCATCCAACTGTAGTCAGTGTGACTCCCATTTTGTGATTGAGTAGTGAGCTCTAGGCTATTGGCCTTTCTGCATGTGCAGACCCCATTTATGTACACTTACTATCTGCAGTAGTATCATCTGATTGTGGGTAAGGTTTCCCATCATGGTTTTTCCCCTTACAGGGTTTCCACGAACAAATATTGGTGTCATGTGTTGTGGATGACTTTGTGTTTATGTTTCATGCATTAATCTTTACCGGTATAGCTATTAACTATTAAAACTGTCTACCGGCATACTTAACTGGTTTACTAGTATTAAGCATTAAGTTGGTTAAGCTGTTTTTGGTTTGAAATTAGTTGACAACTAATTCACCCCCCCGCTCTCAGTTGTCTCCAGGACCTAACAATGACATGACTAAGCCTTTGAGTTTTAGAAGGATGATGATAAGTTATATTAATAGTGTTAGAATAATCAGGGGACAACAAAGAGGGGGGGTGAATCAGTTGTCAACAAATTATATTAATAAAACCACTTTATAACCTTTAACCGAAGCACATAAATATTGAATACCCGAATAGCAAAAACAAATATCGGTAAGTAATAAAACTTAAGAATGAAACAAAGAATTAACACAATGCAACAATACCACATAAAACCATGATTTGTTTGTGGAAAACCCGATAAAGGGAAAAACCACGATGGGAAGCCTACTCACAGTCAGATAATACTTTTGCAAAAAGTATGTTATACAATAAGGGGCCTGCACATGCAGGAAGACACACTACCTAGAGTGTATTGCTCATTACAAAGGAGTCTCACTGACTACAGAGAGGTTATAACCACCTAAATATAATTAGACAACAATCCAGAAGAATGAACTACCAGTGATAGTATCTACCATGCCTGATTACAGCCCCGGTTAAGCTCAATATCGGAGGCCTTTGACCTCTTACATAAACCCTAATTTGATCACCTATGATCGACCAAATCTCCTTCGCATATGATTTTTAATTCCATGACCACGACCATGATCTACAATGAGATCTTACATCAATTTATACAAACCCTAAGGCCTAAAACAATTAGGTTGGCCACCTAAAAGATACTACAATAAGATCATTACATACATACATATTACAATGATATTCCATGTCATCTTTAGACCAAAACAATATTAACCAATCCATAAATCATCCCAGTAATGTGTAGAGAACACGTAACATGATACCAGTCCATAACCTAGATATGTACCGGACATAATTTGGGTCCACAATGCCAAAGTGATGTCTCCAATTAGTCAAGGCATGATCAAGGATCACCTTATGCATCCTGAATTCCATCTAGAAGCCGCACCACACCACTTATGCATCCTATAAAAGATTCTCAGTAAAAGCTCTACAGGTAAAACCTTAAACCCTTACCAGTATAGGCTTACTAGAGTGTATGATAGCATCTTATCATCAAGTCAATACCAACTAACCAAAACATACTCCAAAAACATCAAACCAATCATATTCCATTGATCCAACTGATAGTGCCTTCTGTTGGTAACACTAGTTCTTCTACCGATAACCAAAATCTATCTATCGGTAACCAATCATAACAGCTAGTGTTGACATCAATGTAACACATAATAAATTTTCATATTGCCAACAATCTCCCCCTTTGGAATTGATGGAAACACTAGATGTGAAAAAGAAAACATCTAAGTGCCAAGAAATGCCAAACATTTCTCATAGAAGATATAACAATGAAAAACTGAAAAATCCTAGAAACTCCCCCTAAGGAGTGCAGTCCAATCTGAAACTGATTTGAATCTCTCTCCCATATGACATATTATGATATTATTTTTCACATATAACTCTCCCTCTTTGACGTCAATGCCAAAGATATGACATAGATATCAAAATCCTGTGAATCTCAAAGCTAACTACTCCCCCTGAGTAGTAGCACCACTACATCAATCCAGAGCAAAGGATAAAGCTGATGATGCATACCGGACTAATGCTCTACTCCATCAGTTAAGTTTCTTCCAGAGGGGTAGATACCCCTAACCTGTCTCTCAAATATTCAAATGATTCCTTATATAGTGGTTCAATGAATATATCTACAATCTATTCTTTAGTGTTCACATAAACCAATTTGACTTCCTTTTCTTTCACCTTTTCCTTCAGAAAGTTATATTTTATTGAAATGTGCTTAGTCTTAGAGTGAAATATTGAATTCTTAGATATGTCAATAGCTACAGAGTTATCACAATAGATAACTACCGGTTCAATGCAATTTACCATGATATCCTTCAACATTTTCTTCATCCACAAGACTTGAGTGCAATTAGTTGCTGCTGCAACATATTCATCTTCTACAATAGATAAAGAAATGCATGATTGTTTTTTGCTGATCCATGAAAATAATTTCATTCCAAGAAAGAAATCTCCACCAGAAGTGCTCTTCCTGTCATTAGTATCTCCTACCCAATCTAAATCTGTATATGCACATAAAGTGAAGTTATCATCTCTAGAATACCATAAGCCATATTTTGTTGTTCCTTGCAAATACTGAAATATCCTTTTTATTGCACATTCATGATTTTCTTTAGGATTACTTTGATATCTTTAAACAATACTTACTGCATTCATAATATTGTTGGCATTTGCATGAAGATTGCTTTAATGATATGTTATGTTGTCATTGATGTCAATTAACTGGTAATGTTATTGTTGATATTATCTTGTAACCGGTAGGAAGAGCTTTGTGAAGGATATTGTAAACTGGTATGTAAGTTTTGTGAGTTGAATCGGTAATCGATGTAAAAGGTTAAACCCTATTTATGTAATGTAACCGGTAAACCCTACCAGTTGTTTTTGTTAAACCCTAACTGATCAAGTTTATTGGTTATGTTGGTTTATGATATGATATTGAGTAGTGATGATGGTGACACGTATGGTCATTGTATGAAGAAAAGTTCAAATTGTTTTGGCATGTTTGTTTTTCTAGGGAAGGAGCAAAGTGTATTGCATCTAATGCAAAGAGCATTATGATTTACTGAGCTTAATGAAGCGGTAATCAAGGAGTGGTTGAGGTCTTCTTGATTGATGTGTAGAGATTGCTATGTAATCCAATGATCATACTTGAACCGATTTGTTTGTAATCTTGATGAAAGAATTAGTTTTTGTTGTGCTACCAACCTAATTGATTTTTATTTAAGGTCAATGATGTTGTCTAGTTGAAAGTGTTGGCAAGAGTTGGCAGAAATTAGTTGAGTGTGTGGTTGCCAAACCGAAGAATGAATCTGCAGTTTGAGTAAAGGCAGATATGAGCTTAAAAGGATCTAATCAAGAAAATGGAGGGCTATTCAGATATATCAAGCAACTCCTGTTGTTTTCTAACAATTACAGCAGAATTGAAATCCCCTAACCAGGTAAGCTCTAACAAGCTTGGTTACTTATTAAATCCTCTAACAAGGTAGTCCATTAGATTGGATTTTCAAATCCTCTATTGAGGTTACTCCTTACAAGGTACTTGCTTCTAACAAGGCATTTGTAGTCAATCCCTTAACCGGGTGATTCCTAACAGGATTAGTTCTTAATAGGACTTTTGTAAAAGCTTTAATAGGCTTGGCTCCTAATAGGGTGAACTTCAGAAGAGTTTAGATATTATCTTGTGAGTCTCATCTCATCGTGGTTTTTACCTATTTGGGTTTCCACGTTAAAAATACTTGTGTCATGTGGTGAATTTTTTTGTGGTTATGATCTTATGGTTTATTTTATTAACTACTTAACTATTTCCGATAAGGCATGATAACCAGAAGCATTGAGAAATGAAGTATGTTGACATATGGTAAAGAATTTGGATGTTTACAAGTTTAATGTTGTTTATTGTTAAGTTGTTGTAATAGTCAACCGGTTTTCTTATGATTATTGATCATGACAGTGGTATTTCATTGATAAGTTTACTATGTGTGATTGAGATTGAGTTTGGGAAAGTTTGTATCAATTTTTCTATTTACTGATTCACCCCCCCTCCCTCTTAGTAATCTACCAGATACTTATTCTTTCATCATACCATCAATTGGTATCAGAGCATCTTAGGTCCTATAAGGTCTAAGCCTAACATCTTGAGGAAAAGATCTGCTAGATCATGATGAAGAAGGAAGGTCTGAAGTTCAACAGAGAAAACTATAGGATATGGAGCAATATAATGAACATTTATATCAAGAGTCTGGGAAGTCATTATTGGGATCATGTAGATACTAAGTATATTGCACCTACTGGAACTCTAACTGATGATCAAAAGAAAGAGCAACAAGAAAATCATCAAGCATTTGAGGCTATTATTAGTTCTTTGTCTGATGCTTAATATGTAGATGTTCATGGTCTTGAAACTGCATATGAGGTATGGAAAAAAATTGAAGAGATTTATAGTGGTGACGAACATGTTAAGATTGATAAAGAGGAGAGTCTAAGAGGAAATTTTGATGACATGAGGATGTCTAAAGGTGATAATATCTAGTAGTATGGTCAAAGGATAAAAGAGATAGTTGATGAAATCAAGAGTGCAAGAGGGAAAGTGGAAGATGCCACAATGATCAGTAAGGTACTAAGAACCCTGCTACCGGTCTATGCTATTCGAGTTGCAACTTTTCACAAGATGAAGTCCATTGATAAAACCAAGGTAACTCTTAACTCAATCATTGGCAAGCTTAATGCTTTTAAATTAAATGGTTATGATGGTAGTGTACAAAAATTTGAGTCTGCATTTAGAGCTTTTGTTTCTAACCCATCTATGAGAAAAAGTAGAGATACTAATCATGGTTATGAATCCAGATCCAACACAGATGTTGATGATGAAGACAATTTAGTGGAGCTTGAAGCATTGTTGGCAAAGTGGTTGCCTAGAGGCAGTGGTAAATATAGAGGTAAATTACCTTTAAAATGTTTTTGCATGCAACAAGATTGGTCACATAGTAGCTAATTGTCCTAATGGTGATAATGAACACAAGAGAGATAAATTCAAGAAGTATAAGGGTAAAGGCAAGAGAGATTGTCTTATTGATGTTGATAGTGGTATCAGTGATGAAGAATCTAATGGTGATGCTAGTGAAGCTATTGTGTTTGTAGCTATTAAGGAAGACATATTCGACCAGAAGGCATTAGTATCCAGGATGGGTAACTCTGATGATTGGATCATTGATAGTGGTTGTTCACATCATATGACCGGTGATCAGAGAAAATTTCTTTCCTTGAAGGAATTTGATGCCAGTGTTATTAGATTTGGCAATGACTCACTCCGCATGGTTAAAGGTAAGGGAGTTATTTCTCTTAATGGGAAGAGTAGTGCAAATGATTTCTACTGGGTTGAAGGCCTAAAGAACAATCTTTTGAGTGTGGTAGAACTCAATGACAAAGGATACCCTATGGAGTTTTAAAATGGTATGTGCAAAATCTTTGACAAGAAAGGTGAATTGATTGTAACCAGGAAGCAAACTAAAGGTGACCTGTTTCATCTTAATTCTAAAGTTAGCAACTGTTTTATTGAAAAAATAGATGATAGCTAGCTCCTGGCTTTGGCATAGGAGATTTTATCATATAAAATTTTATAACATTGTTAAAGTGAGTAAGTCCAAGACAGTGAGAGGTTTGCCTCAGTTAGACAAACTGGTTAATGCTCTTTGCAAAGAATGTCAGTTAGGAAAGATGACTTCTTTAACTTTCAAGAGAAACTCTTTTTCAATGGAGCACTTGTTAGATTTGGTTCATATAGATCTTTGTGGACCAATAAGAACAAAAAGCATTCAAGGTGACAAATATTTTATGATACTCACTGATGATTGCTCAAGCATGATGTGGGTCACATTCTTGAAGGATAAGACTGAAGCTTTTGGTAAATTCAAGTCATTCAGGGCCTTAGCTGAGAAAGAGAATGGTAAGAAGATAAAATGTCTGAGGACAGATCAAAGCGGTGAATTTACTTCTGAGGAATTCACTAGCTATTGTGAAGAGAATGGTATCAAATGACAACTTTCTACACCAAGGACACCACAACAGAATGGTATCACAGAGAGAAATAACTGGTTAGTTGTTGAAGTTGCTAGGACAATGTTGATATAAGGAGGTGTAATGAAAACCTTTTGGAGAGAAGCTACCAGCACAACTGTCTACACAATGAACTAGGATCTGGTAAAGAGAGATAAGAAAAAGACTCCTTATGAATATTGGTATGGAAGATCACCTGATGTTAGCTATTTTAAGATATTTGGAAGAAAATGTTTTAATAAGTGAGGTGATTATATTAGCAAATTTGAGGCTAAGAGTGATGAAGGTATATTTTTTGGCTATTCTACAAAGAGTAAGGCCTATAAATGTTTTAACAACCGGACACAGAGAATTATTGAGAGTGCTGATGTTCAAGTGGATGAATTTCTTGAAGTCTCAGAAGGAACCAGTTCAAAGATAAAGGTTTAAGATCCTTGCATTTTAATTTTGGAACCAGAAACTATGAAAATTGAAATCAACAAAGAAAATTTTGATGCACTTGTTCAACCGGAATAGATAAATTCATAAGAAGGTGATGATAACGAAGAAGTTGAACCTGAAGATAATAATCATGTTATTCCTAGATATGTGAGAGTGAATCTCAAATTGAACAGATTATTGGGGATAACGATGTTGGAGTACTAACCAGAAGAAGAATCAGAGAAAATTCTTGTATGATCTCCACCATTGAACCAAGAACTTCTAAGGAGGCATTTAGTGATGATCATTGGGTTAAAGATATGGAGGAGGAATTGGATCAAATTGAGAAGAACAACACTTGGATCCTATTACCCCGACCAGTAAATAAGAATGTTATAGGTACTAAATGGGTATACAGGAACAATTTGAATGAAGATGGTGTTTTAGTTTGCAACAAGGAAAGATTGGTTTGCAAGGGTTATGCGCAAGAAGAAGGAGAAGATTATGGAAAAAATTTTGCACCAGTAGAAAGACTGGAAGGTGTCAGATTTTCATTTTAATTTGCAGCCCATAAGAAGTTCAAGGTATATCAAATGGATGTTAAGTCTGCATTTTTGAATGGGATATTGGAAGAAGAGGTATACATAGAGTAGCCAGATGGTTATGCTTTGACTAATGAGAAAGACATGGTATGCAGATTGCATAAGGCTTTATAAGGATTAAAGAAAGCACCCAGAGCATGGTATGCAAGGCTTCATACACATATGATGAATATAGGCTTTCTGAGAACCAGTGATGATAGTAACATATATCTCAAGTCTGAAGGAGATGAAATACTAGTCAGTGAAGTATTTGTTGATGATATCATATTTGGAGGTAATGATGTCATGAGCAAAAATTTTGCAGATGAAATAAAAAATGAGTTTGAAATGTCTTTAGTAGGGGAAATAAAAAATTTCATAGGCTTGCAGATACAACAAATGAAGAATGGTATTTTCATTACATAGTATAAGTATGTGAAAGAGATTTTGAAGACATTTGGCATGAGTGATTGTAAACCAGTTGGGACACCAATGGTTATAGGTTGTAAGTTGTCGAAGGAAGATGAATCTAATTTTGTTGATGAGAAGGAATACAGGTCATGATTGGCAAACTGCACTATGTTGTTCACAACAGACCGGACATAGTCCATGCAGTTGGCATAGTTGCTAGATTCCAAAAGAATCCTAAGGAAACACATCTTATAGAAACCAAGAGAATTTTTAGATACCTAAAAGGTACTATTGACTATGGATTATGGTATCCATATGGAGGAAAATTTGATTTGAAGGTATATATAGATGCTGATTGGGTAGGAAATGTTGATGACCGAAAAAGCACAACCGGTGGAGTATTTTTTCTTGGAGGAAGGCTTGTTTCATGGAGTAGTAAAAAGAAGAGTTGTACTTCACAATCTACTACTGAAGCTGAGTATGTTGCAGCTTATATGAATTGCACATAGGCTATTTGGATGAGGCACATTTTGGAAGGTTTTAAGATGAAGATTTCACAACCTATACAGATTTTATGTGATAATACTAGTGCCATAAATATTTCCAAGAATCTTGTTTTGCATGCACAAACCAAGCATATTGAATTGAAGTATCATTTCTTGAGGGAAAAAGTGCAAAGCAAAGATGTTATCTTAGAGCATGTTTCTACCAAGGAGCAACTTGCAAATATTTTTACTAAACCTCTACCTAAGACTACATTTGAGTATCTTAGAATTCAACTAGGGGTTGTACCCCTTCATGAGGTTATTTGAGCATGATGTTGATTGCATCAGTCCTTGAATCACTTGCAGAATTTTACAAGGATTGGTGTAGTAGTGGATGTATTCCACAGGGGGAGCATCAAGTTGTAGTAAGTTGTTGATGCACAATGACATTTGACATTACATGTTTTACTTTCAATTTGGCATTGTTGTCAAAGGGGGAGAAGAATTATGTGATTATGGGAAGTAAAACTAGTAATAGGCTAAACACAGAGAAGACATGGTGAATACTTGGTAATGTAAACCAGGATTCCTATTCACAATCACAACAACAAAAAATGATGTTGATATTTGTATTGCCATCAATGCCAAAGGGGGATATTGTTGGCATTTGCATGAATATTTCATTAATGATATGTTATGTTGTTATTGATATGAATTAACTGGTAATGTTATTGCTGATATTGTTGTTATTGTTGATATTATCTTGTAACCGATAGGAAGAGTTTTGTGAAGGATATTGTAAACCGGTATGTAAGTTTTGTGAGTTGGACCGATGACTGATGTAAAAGGTTAAACCCTATCTATGTAATGTAGTTGGTAAACCCTACTAGTTGTTTTTGTTAAACCCTAACCGATCAAGTTTAATGGTTATGTTGGTTTATGATCTAATATTGAGCGGTAATGATGGTGACACATGTGGTCATTGTATGAAGACAAATTCAAATTGTTTTGGCGCATTTGTTTTTCTAGGGAAGGAGCAAAGTGTATTGCATCTAATGCAAAGTGTGTGATGAGTTACTGAGCTCAATGAAGCGGTAATCAAGGAGTGGTTGAGGTGTTCTTGATTGATGTGCAAAGATTTCTATGTAGTCCAACAGTCATACTTGAACCAATTTGTTTATAATCTCGATGAGAGAATTAGGTTTTTGTTGTGTTATCAACCTAATTGATTTGTATTTAAGGTTGATGATGTTGTCTAGTTGAAAGTGTTGGCAAGGGAAGAAATTAGTTGAGTGTGTGGTTGCCAAACTGGAGAATGAGTCTGTAGTTTGAGTAAAGGTGAATACGAGCTTAAAAGTATCTAATCAAGCAAATGGAGTTCTATTCAAATAGATCAAGCAACTCCTGTTATTTTCTAACAATTACAACAGAATTGAAATCCCATAACCAGGTAAGCTCTAACAAGCTTGGTTACTTATTAAATCCTCTAACAAGGTAGTCTATTAGATTGGATTTTCAAATCATCTACTGAGGTTACTCCTTAAAGGGTACTTTCTTCTAATAAGGAATTTGTAGTCAATCCCTTAACTGGGTGATTCCTAAAAGGATCAGTTCTTAACAGGACTTTTGTAAAAGCTTTAACAGGCTTGGCTCCTAATAGGGCGAACTTCAGAAGAGTTCAAATATTATCTTGTGAGTCTCATCTCACCGTGCTTTTTACCTATTTGGGTTTCTACATCAAAAATACTTGTGTCATATGGTGAATTTTTTTGTGGTTATGATCTTATGGTTGATTTGATTAACTACTTAACTATTTCTAATAAGGCATGATAACTGAAACCATTGAGAAATGAAGTATGTTGACATATGGTAAAGCATTTGGATGTTTACAAGTTTAATGATGTTTATTGTTAAGTTGTTGTAACAGTCAACCAGTTTTCTTATGAGTATTTATCATGACAGTGGTATTTCATTGATAAGTTTACTTTGTGTGATTGAGATTGAGTTTGTGAAAATAATAGGAGTACTTACTAGTTTGGAATTATGCATACCAAACTTCTTCAACAATTCCCTTAGATACTTAGTTTGACAGATAAAAATGACTTTGTCAGTTTGAGTAATCTACAAACCTAAGAAAAATCTCATCTCACGAATCATAGACATTTCAAATTCATTCTTCATATTATTAGAGAATTCCATGCATAATTTATCTTAACCTCCAAAAATAATATCATCAACAAATAATTCAATAATCAGAATATCATCATCAATGATCTTTTAATATAAATTACTGTCAACACTGCCTTTAGTAAAACCAAGCTTCAAAAGGTATTTATCCAACCTTGCATACCAAACTCTAGGAGCTGGTTTCAAACCATATAATGCTTTCCTTAACCTGCAAAACATATCTTTGTCATTTGTCAGTGAAAATCCATTAGGGTGCTCAATGTATACTTCTTCCTCAAGTTCACCATTCAAAAATGCACATTTAGCATCAATTTGATAGACCTTATTTTTCTTGTATGTTGCATAGGCAAGAAATAGTCTAACAACTTCAATTCTAGATATTGATGCAAATGTCTCACCATAATCAATTCCTTCCATTTGAGAATATCATTTACAAACCAGTCTAGCCTTGTTTCTTACAACTTGACCATTCTCATTTAGTTTATTTCTAAAAACCCATTTAGTTCCAATAACATTCTTATTTTTAGGCCGGGGAACTAAAGTCCAAGTCTTTTTCTTCTCTATTTGATCTAATTCATCTTCCATAGCCTTTAACCAATGTTTATCTTTACAAGCTTCAATAACAGATACCAGTTCAATTTGAGAAATAAGATATACCTCTTCATTTTCTAGGATTCTTCTTGTCATAAATCCCTTGTTCCTATCTCCAATGATTTGATCTTCAGAATGATTTAATCTTACATACCTTGGTGTCTTCTAAACTTCAGGTTCACTGTTCTAATCATTAGTCACAGTTGAATTTTCTGATTGTACTAGTGTAATTGTCTTAGTGTCTTGTGTCGATTGAGGCATCACCGGTTCAGTTATGATCATTTCCACTACTGGTTCTCTATCATATGATATAGATTGATCTCTCTATTGCTCATCCACTTTCACATTTGTGCTCTCCACAATTTTATGCAATCTTTTATTATAACATCTATATGCTTTGTTATGAATTGAATATCTAAGAAATATCCCTTCATCACATCTAGGGTCAAACTTCCCAATTGAATCTTTCCTTTTGATATAACATTTACTTCCAAAAATTTTGAAATATTTAACAGTAGGTGTATGTCCAAAGCATAATTCATAAGGAGTCTTATCGGTTTCACCTTTGATATGAACTTTGTTGAATGTGCAGACTGATGTACTCACTACTTCTCTCCAGTAGATGTGAGGCAATTTGGCTTCCATCATCATGGTTCTTGTTGCATCCAAAATGGTTATATTCTTCCTTTCCACTACTCCATTCTGCTGAGGAGTCCGGGGTGCAGATAACTGTCTCCTAATTCTATTTATCTCACAAAAACTATTAAATTCATGAGATGTGAACTTACCGCCTTGATCTGATCTCAGACATTTGATTTTTAATTCATTTTCTATTTCCACCTATATGCGGGAAAAGTGGGCGAATAAAACTTAAAATGTGAAAATATTGTAAAATTACTAGTCCACACACACACACAGGACTTCTTGATGCAAGCTATGGAGTAACGACATGTTACTCAGCTTCCCAAGGAGGGTCCCATGGTTCTCTATCTCACAATGTCCCTCAAACCAATGTTTTTGCTCTCAGATTACTGAGCAAAATGGTTTAGGGATGGCAAATATGAGAACGAGAGATGCTTTTGATTGATTTAGTATGAAATAGATGTGAAGCTATGTATGATTCTAAAATGCAATAAACTAAATGATAAGATGACAAGATTAGTATGAATACTATCCTAGCATACTATATTTAATCTATGATTGAACTAAAATGATAAAGAACTTATTCTAAACATGCATATTAGTCTAATTTATGATCTAAAAGAGGCTAAATGAGGAGCATATATAAAATGAAAGCTTGAAAGAATTTGAGCATAAGTGTGATGCTTCAAATTTGAAAGATGATTGTTCAAAATGGAGGAATGAGAGCTCTATTTATAGCACAAACAGGGCAATGGATGGTCAAGATTGAATGGTTTAATCAAGGGCCAAGTTTGAAAGTTGGGGATCCATGTGCACAATTGGCACCAATAAAATAGTGACAAGTGTCAACATAGGATTGGTTTGAGAGAAGAGGTTGGAGGCATTAAAGGCCTGAGAAGACCTCATGGTTATCTAAAGGCTAAGGGTCAAGTCTAAATTAGGATTACCCACTGGATTAAGATTTAATCCAAGGATAAACCTTTGTGCAAATGATTAAGAGATAATCATGGTCAAAGCATTAATGGCCTGATGAGATCTTTGGGTTGGGTTGAGGTTGAGTCAAAACAAATGTTTTAACCATGTGGGAGGGTTTGAATTAACCATTAATGGTTATTGGAGACTTTGGGGATTAAGTGGTTGAAGGTTGGAAGCCTTCAATGGTTTTCAAAGACTTTAAGGGTTTTGGTGGTTGAAGGTTGAAAACCTTTAATGGTTATCAAAGACTTTGGGCCATTTGAGAAGTGACTTCCCTTTGCTTAGGGATGTGACAAAGTTTAGAGGAGGGTTAGGTTAAGTAGAAGCGATTAGAAGATTCTAGAAGGGATTAGGATGGGGTTTGGGATTTTGCAAGTGGATGGAGGGATAATAGGATTTAATTGAAATAATTTAATTCATTCAATTTGGTTGCAATTTGGATAAATTAAATAAATTAGATTTATTCAATTTAGGCTAACAATTTAATTAAATTTGAATTTAATTAAAAGTGGCTAGGGGGATTTATTTGAATAAAATGATTTATTCATTAAATGGTATAATGAATTTTATTTAAATAAATTGAATAATTTACTTAATAAAATAGAAGAATGTGGATAATTTAATTAAATTGGATTTAATTAAATAGGGAAATGAACATAAAATATTCATTTAGGAATATGGTCATTTTTATACATCTACACCACCTTTGCTTCAAAGATCTTGAATTTCTCAAAAGCTTCAGACTTCTCCCTTAGAAAAGTCACTCACATAATTCTAGAATAATCATCAATTATTAGCATGAAGTACCTATTACCTTGAAAGCTTCTGGTCCTTGCTAGACCACATAAGTCAGTATGAATTAAATCAAGCACATCATTAGATTTATCATGTATGCTCTTAAAATAAGTTCTTTCTTTCCCAATTGACATTCCTTACATACCGGATTATGGGGCTTTATATCTTAGGTATATCTCTAACTACCTTTTTTGAACTAGTCTTAACAGTACAATCAAAATTAACATGACACAACCTCTTATTCCATAACCAACTCTCATCAATATGAGAAATTAAACATGGCTTATTACTAGTGTTCAAGTAAAAGATATTACCTCTAGTCTGAGTACTAGTTGCAATCTCCAAACCAGTAATGTTAATGATTTTGCATTTTCTATCTTTGAAATGAAGTTGGAATCCCTTATCCACCAATTGACAACACTTAAAATATTATTCTTTAAACCTTCTACATAATAGACATTATCAGTATTATGCTTGCCCTCCAGAGAAATAATACCTCTACCTTTGATCATACATGCTTTTTCATCCCCAAATCTAACTTGACCGCCATTGTATTCTTGCAGAGACAAAAACTTTCTTTTATCTCTAGTCATATGATGTGAGCATCCACTATCAATTACCCATTCATCCTTGTCTTCAACTTTTTCTGCCAGGGACTTTTCTTCATTCTTGATAGCTAGTTTTGGTTCATCTTCCTTTAAAGCATAGAACACCCATTCCTTTCCATTGTCAGATCCACTAGCAGAGTCTCCTGTCAGTTCATCCTTTGAGTCATCACTTACTCCTTCCTCATCCGTTATGTGGCATAGTTTATTTTTCTTGAATCTATATTTGTTTTGATTAGGCTTAAATGATTTCTTAACTCTTTCTTCAAATCTTGCATTCCTTTCAGGACATCTAGATGCAAAGTGACCAATCTTATTACATGTAAAACATTTAAAAGGTGCTTTTCCTTCATACTTACTTCTTGTCAGTCCATTAGGTACTCTTCTAGCAAATAAGGCTTCAAGTTTTTCAAATTATTCATCCTCTTTCCTCATATCTTCAAGTTATTTTGCATATAGGTCTTTCGAATCACTTTTGTCGATAGATGATGATGCATGAAAATTAGGTTCGGACTTTGCAGCTCCAGAGGATCCAAATTCTTCAAGCTCAAAAGTAGATAATTTCCCAATCAAAATGTCTCTATTAACTAAAGTGTTTGCCATTGTTCTCAATTCATTAATTGCAGTAGCCTTCATCTTGTAAGCCGATGGTAGGGCTCTCAAAACTTTAGAAACTATTTCATCTTCACTCATAGATCCTCCACAACATTGAATTCCCATGATAATCTCATTTACTCTTTCCATAAATGTAGCAATTATTTCATTATCTTCCATTTTCAAGTTCTCATATCTTACCCGGTAACCATCAAGTTTAGCAATTTTGATAGTAGGGTCACCTTCATTCAAAGTTTGCAATTTATCCCACATAACCTTTGCAGATGATTTATCAATCAATCCCATGATTTTCTGATTAGTGAGTGCACACAGGAGGGCTTCTCTAGCTCTACAATCATTTTCAATATTTTTGTCCAAGTCTGTAGAAGCAAGATTGCCAGATGTTGGATCATAAGGTGTATATCCTTTCTCAGTGATCTCCCAAATATCCTTGCCAAGACATCTAAGATGAGTCTCCATTCAGATTTTCCATATCCCATAGTTTGTTCCATCAAGCTTAGGGATTTCTCTTCTAAAAATAGTTGTCAGTGGATTTGAGGTATTAGTTGCCATAGGATCTACCTCAAGTGGTTAAGCTTCTGCATAAGAGGACCAAAGCTCTGGTACCAATTGTTAGAATAATCGAAAGACAACTAAGAGGGGGGTGAATCAATTGTCAACAAATTATATTAATCAAACCACTTTATAACCTTTAACCGGAGCACATAAACATTGATTACAGGAATAGCAGAAATAGATACCGGTAAGCAATAAAACTTAAGAATGAAATAGAGAATTAACACAATGCAACCATACCACATAACACCATGATTTATACATGGAAAACCTGGTAAAGGGAAAAACCACGGTGGGAAGCCTACCCATAGTCAGATAATACTTCTGCAGAAAGTATGTGATACAATAAGGGGCCTACACATGCAGGAAGGCACACTACCTAGAGCGTACTGCTCATTACAAAGGAGCCTCACTAACTACATAGAGGTTTTAACCACCTCAATATAATTAGACAACAATCCAGAAGAATGAACCATCAGTGATAGCATCTACCATGCCTGATTATAGTCCCGATTAAGCTCAATACTAGAGGCCTTTGACCTCTTACATAAACCCTAATTTGATAACCTATGATCGACCAAATCTCCTTCACATATGATTTTTCATTCCATGACCACTACCATGATCTACAATGAGATCTTACATCAATTTATACAAACCCTAAGGCCTAAACCAATTAGGTCGGCCACCTAAAAGATATTACAATAAGATCATTACATACATCCATATTACAATGATATGCCATGTCGGTTTTCAACCAAAACAACATTAACCAATCCATAAATCATCACAATAACATGTAGAGAACATGTAACATGATACCGGTCCATAACCTAGATAGATACCAGACCTAATTTGGGTCCACCATGCCAAAGCAATGTCTCCAATCAGTCGAGGCATGATCAAGGATCACCTTCTACATCCTGAATTCCATCTAGAAGCTGCACCAACACCACTTATGCATCTTGTCAAAGATTCTCAGTAAAATCTCTATCAGTAAAACCTTAAACCCTTACCAGTATAAGCTTACTAGAGTGTATGATAGCATCCAATCATCAAGTCAATACCAACTGACTAGAACATACTCCAGAAACATCAAACCAAACATATTCCATTGATCCAACTAATAGTCCTTTCTGTCGGTAACACTAGTTCTTCTACTAGTAATGAAAATCTGTCTGTTGGTAACCAATCATAACAGCTAGTGTGTTGACGTCAATGACAAAACATGAATGCAACACATAATCAATTCCTTCATATTGCCAATAGATAGCTCTTTCATAATTTTAGTAATATCATCATACATCTATTCAAAATTGTAGAAGGTGATTGTCATACCCAAAATTTAACCTATGAGAAAAAAATCGCAAGTAATTTTTTAATAAAGAATAATAACAATACAACTGATTTAACTACCAAAATTAACATGGTAGAACATCTACATGCATCGAAAAGGTGTTTCTAGTGCAATATTATTCAATACACTTCTAGGCAGAAGATTAGGATAAAACATATGATGATCAATTACTTTGGAAAAGAATAAAATCATCAACCCTTCTCCATAAGCATATGATTTCCCCTTAAACCAAGCCTCTTAATACACTAGACTAACCAATTCTGACTAAACACAAGGATAACCTTAACCAAACAAGAACTTTATTTTTATTATAATAGGATGGAGCTAAGGTTGCAAGTTTCTTAAATACGTGCTATGAATATACATATCCTTTTAATAAATATTTCTCCAATCCTAGGTAAGCATATCATTTACATTAAACTATGAAAAGGATGCTCCTTTACTGATGTATCACCAAGCTCCTCTTAAGATAAGTACTGAATTAATATTACAAGGAAATGTTATTCATTATGACAATTTCTTAATTGAGGGTATATACTTCTTATGAATGTTAGTTCACCACACTCTTGGAGGAAGGAATACAACAATATTATTACTATTATGATTAGGTAAACACTTATGATTACTAATAATGCCTCAATGTCCATTTTATCTTATTATCATTAATACTCTCAATATTATTATTGTCAATGACATTATTGAATAATTATTTCTTATTAACGGTTAATGTATATCTTTAACACTAACATTTATTTATTTGATATTTGCATGCTCTTAGGTTCTTCATTGGTTCTATGTTAGATTACATTGTGAGAATAAGGTTTTAGTGGTTGAATGTTGTTAGGTTTTATAATATTTTAGCAATCCAATTCCAGCATAAACACATATCATTAGATCGATGATGACAAATACGATGATTAGAAGTCCCACACAAATATTTAAAAACCCAAGTTTCAGATAAGTCCAATGTTCTTTACCAAAAAAATTCATAAATCTACTAAAAACTCCCACTTCTTAGGAAATATCAAGTCATGTATAAACCATGGCATACATAATGCTTCCTAGAGCACTAGAATATAGAGCTTTAGATATCTCTTCAAGTTCATCATCTATTTTAGGATATTATTCTAAAGATAGCTTAGTACCAATTGGAAAGGGAATACTGACTGATTTATGTTAAATTTAGATGTGAAGCTACCCAAGATCAATGCAATTGAAGGAAAGAAAGACAAGAATCCAAGAGATGAACAAAACTTAGCACTCTCCTAGCACTAAACTAGTCTCATAATTTGAGCTAGTGTTCTAATTTTAGTACTTAGCATAGGGAGAGGTGAGGACTTGTTTATATAGAAAAATATGAGCATATAAAACCAAGAGGAATAATAACTCCCTGTAACCCAAAATAGGAGGAAGTTTTACCTACTTGATAAATGCCAAATACATGGTTATGCCAACTCAAGTAAAGACAAGAAATGGTAATGGGGAGGTCGCTAATAAATCCAAAAGAGGGTGTGACATTCAACCACCCAAATGTGGGTGTGAATGACACATGTGAATGTAGGATTTTTCCACATGTCCTCACCCTAACCATTATATTATAACCTAAGCAATCTTAATAATGTGTAGGAAAAATAAATACCTACACTAACAATTTACAATCATCCATGGTAAAACACTACAAATATTGTTAACATACTTCTATTGACAACCATAATTTTCTATTGACTTGATCCCTATTGATTTTCATACCCAAGATATATTTTGTACCCTAAATCTTTCATATCGAATGTACTACCTGATAGTTGACTCTTAAGTTCTCTAATCATTTCCTTATCATTTCCAATAAATAACATATCATCAACATAAATGACAATGGTTAGTAATCAATCATTGATTAATTTCAAATAAACACAACGACCTTCTTCACTTCTAACAAATTCATGATTCAATGCATAAGCATCAAATTTATGATACCATATTCTTGGTGACTATTTCCAACCATTCAAAAATCCCTTTTACCTACAAACCAAGTGTTATTGTCCCTTCACAATAAAATTATCAAGCTATTTCATAAATATTTCCTCATCAATTTCCACATGTAATAAAATTGTTTTAATATCCATTTGCATACTGAAGAATGGACCTCATCAAAATCTACTCCCTCAACTTGTGAGTAACCTTGTACAATTCCAACTTACCACCTACTTTAAATTTATTTTCAAATACCCATTTGTTTCTAATGGCTTTCCTCCCCTTAGGTAGTTTAGCTAGATCCCATGTGCCACATTTTTCCAAGGCCTTTATTTCATCTTTAATTGACTCTAACCAAGACTTATGCTTATTTGAAGATAAGGTTTCTTTCATAGTTCTAGGTTTATTATCAATAAAAGATATAGTAAAACACAATGAAAATTAAATGGACTATATCAGTACCTATCAATAGGTTTACATGTTTTAGTGGTTCTTCTTTGAGGTGAAATAAGATGCTTTGGTTGTTTATATTAAGAATGGTCTTCTAAGCCTTCTTCACCTCCATTTTCATCAAGTTGTTCTACATGTGCAACTTCTTGAGGTTGTTCTGCCTCTGTATCTTTTTGTGGTTTAACCTTAATATCAAAATGCACTATTTTATTAGACTTCATCTAAGTTTGTTCATCATTTTTTAATTCCTTTATCTCCCTAAAAATTACATCCTTGGAATGTACCATTTTCATTGCTACATGATCCCAAAGCTTATAACCCTTAACACTTTCACCATAACCTACAAAAAACACACTTTTTAGCTCTAAAATCAAGCTTAGAACATATTTATTTAGGAACATGAACATATTTCTAACTGCCAAAAAATATAAAATGAGAAATTGATGGTTATTTACCTATCCATATCTTATAGGGAGTTTTATCAACAAGAGTAGAAATAGACGATATATTAAATAGATAACAAGCAGTGTGAACTGCTTCAACCTAAAACATTGTTCAAGATTTGCACTACTCAATATGCTTCTATCTCTATCTATCAAAGTCCTATTCATCTTCTCTACCACTCCATTTTGTTGTGGTGTATATGGATTTATTTTCTTCCTAACAATTCCTGCATGCTTAAAATAGTCATAAAAAATCGTAGAGAAAAAATCACCACAATTATCTATTCTTAGAACCTTTACTTTTCTACTTATTTGTTTCTCAATGAATGTTTTAAATTTATTAAATTTAGAAAACATAGTATATTTTCCCTTCAAAAAGTAAATCCATGAATATCTAGAATAATCATCAATAAAGGAAACATACTAGTGATATTTTCCAATAGATCGTACATCAACTAGACCAAACACATCACTATGAATTACCTTCAAAACTTGTTTAGCTCTAGTACTTCTACATTTAAAAGATACTCTATGTTATTTTACATGTACACACAACGTTTACAAAAATCAAAATCAACAAAGTAACTAGACCAACCATAAACCATTTTTTATTTATAGGGATTTTAAGACCCTTTTCACCAATATGACCAATCCTATGGTGCCATAACTTACATGATACAAATTTATCAGTTACATTAACAGTTACAAAAATTTAGAAGCTTTATACATAAATAGGGTGCCACATTTATTACCCTTAGTTGAAATCAAATTCCCTTTGCTCAACTTGCAACCATTTAAAAAAAAAGTAAAATGCACCCCAAATCATTCATTTTAGATGCAAATATTAAATTTCAAGTTGAATCAAGGATGAACAATACATCTTTAATAGTTTTAACCCTTCCGTCACTAAAAATCAATTTTACCTCCCTTCGGCCTACAATCTTCTATGTGCACTACTATCCTCAAGGAAAACATCACCACCATCATAGGTTGAATATGTTGAAAACCATTCCTTATGAGGAGTCATGTGGTAGGATGAACCTAAATGTACTAACCAAGAGTCATCATTAGTCATATTGGCAGAAATAATAAAAGCATATGTAACTTCATCATTGGAGGATTTATTTGTTTTATAGAAATTGTCATGATTTTTCTTTTTATTCTTACATTCCTTTTTGAGTTGCCCTCACTTACCACTATTCCAAGATCTCAATCTACTTGTACTAGGTAAGTGCACAAAGATGGGGGACCAAAAAAGTGACAAAATTTTTTTGGCCCTCATCGGGCCTTATGGTGTATGCCAAATAAGGCATGCATCCTATTTGGCACACACCAAATAGGGTGAGCGTCAAATAGGGTGAGCGCAAAATAGGTTGAGCACCAAATTTGGTGTGCACCAAATGGATTTTCATAATGACAAGTGCATTTTCATGTTGGAAACTGTAAATTTGTCTCTCTTTCTCCCTCTCTCTCTTTGAATATATACATAAAATATAACATTTAAATATAAGTCACATTTCTATTTAAAAGACAAATACAAATGTGACTTATACTTTAAGTTATATTTTATGTATATATTGTCAGGATGTTTGAGAGTGGTTTCAGATCTCTAGGAGTTATAAAGCAAATTCTACTTTTTAGAGTATTCACATAAATTTTAGACTTATTCAAATTTTAGTAATTTTAGTATGCTCATATCAGCATTCTCTCTCTCTCTCAACCCCTACCTCTCTCTCCCTCTCTCTCTAGAATCTCCCTTTCTTTTACTCCTCTTGCACTTAGGCTTTCTCTCCCTCTAGTCTCTCCCTCAACCCCCACCTTCCCTCCTCTCTCTCTCTTTCTCACTCTCTCCATCCCTCCCTCTCTTCACCCCCCTCTCTCTCTCTCCTCTCTATGGTTGATGGAAAGAAAGGAAAATAATGAGAGAGAGAGAGAGGGAGTGGTTGGTGGAAAGAAAGGAAAACTACCAATGATAGAGAGAGAGAGAGAGGAGTATATTAGGGAGATAGGGAGGAAGGAATGAAAAAAGAGGGAGAGATCAAAGGGAGAGAGAGATTAAGTGAAAGAGGGAGGGAGGGGTTGTGGAAACGAGAGAACCCAAGTGAGAGAGATGGAGGGGTTGATGAAAAGAGGGAGAGTTCTGATAGAGAGAGGGGGGAGGGAAAGAATGGGAGAGAGAGGGGGGAAGGGAAAGATGCAAGGGGGAGGGAAGAGAAAGGATGGGGGAGGGAGAGAGAAAAAGAGAGGGTGAGAGAGAGAGGGAGAGAGAAGAGATAGGATGGGGGAGGGAGAGAGAGGGGGGGTGAGAGAAATAATGGGAGGTAGAGAGGTAGAGGGAAGAGATAGGAAGGGATAGAGACTTGAGAGAGAGAGAGAGAGAGAGAGAGAGAGAGAGGGAAACAATGGGAGGGAGGGAGGGAGGGAGGGAGAGGGAAGAGATAGGATGGGGGAGGGAGAGAAAGTTAGAGAGGGTGAGAGGGAGAGAGACTTGAGAGAGAAAGAGAAAGGGAGAAAAACTTGAGAGAGAGATAGAGAGATGGAGAAAGAGAGAGAGAGACTAGGAAATGTGTTAGGCCTTAGGACCCCATATGACCCCTGATGACACCATATGACCCCTTAAGACACTATATGACCCCTAAGGACACCATATGGCCCCTTTTAACATCCTAGTATATGATATGATCCCTTATGACACCATAGGACCCCTTAGGACAATATGATGTCCTAATGGGTCATATGGTGTCCTAAGGGGTCATATGGTTTTCTAACATATGTGTGGGACCTTAGGACCCCATATGACCCCTAACAACACCATGTGACCCTTTAAGACACCATATGACCCCTTAGGACACCATATGACCCCTTTTAAAATCCTATACATGACATGACTCTTTATGACACCATATAACCCCTTAGGACAATATGATGGTGTAATGGGTTATATGGTGTTCTAAAAAATGTGTGGGCTCTTAGGACCCCATATGACCCCTAACAACACTGTATGACCTGTTAGGGCACCATATGTTCATTGAGGTCACCATATGGCCCCTTTTAACATCTTAGCACATGACATGACCCCTTATGACACCATATGACCCCTTAGGACAATAAGATATCCTAATGAGTCATATGGTGTTATAATAAATGTGTGGGGCCTTAGGACCCCATATGACCCCTAACGACGCCATATGACCCCTTAGGACACAATATGACCCCCAAGGACACCATATGGCCCCTTTTAACATCCTAGTATAGGACATGGCCCCTTATGAGAACATAAGACCCCTATTGATAATATGATATCCTAATGTGTCATATGGTGTCATATGGTGTTCTAACACATTTGTGGGCCCTTAGGACTCCATATGACCCCTACTAACACCATATGACACCTTAGGACACCATATGATGTCCAGATGGTGTCTTAAGGGGTCACATGTTTTTCTAACACATGTGTGGCTCCTTAAGACTCCATATGACCCCTAACAATACCATGTGCCCCCTTAGGACACCATATGACCTCTTTGTTAGGATAATCGATGGACAACTAAGAGGGGGGTAAATCAGTTGTCAATAGATTATGAAACTTTAATCACTTAAAACCTTTTATTGGAATGCATAAACCAAATACCAGAATAGCATAGATATCAATTAAAAACAAACATAAATCATAAAACATTTACCATTCATCCACAACACGTAACACCAAGATTTGTATGTGGAAAACCTGGTAAAGAGAAAAACCATAGTGGGAAACCCTACCCACAATCAAATGATACTTTTGCAGTAAGTATGTGATTACAATAAGGGGCCTGCACATGCAAGAAGGCATGGTGCCTAGAGAACACTACTCATCACTAAGGAGCCTCACTGACTACAAGAAATCTTCAAACTACAATATGAAAAGAAGATTGAACTACAAGAATAGAATCTCCTATGCTCGAATATAGTTTTGGTTAAGATCAATACCAGAGGTCTTAAACCTCTTACACAAACCCAATTTGATCACCTATGATCGACCAAAGCCTCTGCATATATTTACAACTTTATTCACACACAAATAATCCCATAACACATAACCATTTGATCTAGAAAGAGATCTTACAACATATTTATACAAAACCTAGACCTAAACAATTAGGTTGGCTACCTAAAAGACAATACAATAAATACATTACATAAATCCACAATCCAATGATAACCCAAGCCGGCCTGTGGCTAAAACAACATTATCCAATCAATAAATCCAACCGGTAACACATTGGGAGCATCCACCAACATGTTACACAAACTAGTCCATAACCTAGGTGTCAATAACACAGAATAGCAGTGAACCTAAAATAGGTCACCATAAGCCAAATGCAGCACCACCAATCAATTGGAACATGACCATGATAACCATCAGCATCTTGAGAACATTCTAGAAGCTACACCAACACTTCTTATCAAATCCATCAAAATATCTTCAACAAAGCTCTGTCGGTAAAACCCTTACCAGTAACCAAGAACATATTATAGCTTCTGGATCACCAGATTTTGAACCAATTGAATGTGACACACATATGAACCACATGAATGACTAAACCAAACCATTTCCACCAATCAGAACATATTGGAGACCAATCTCCTGATCAACATCACAACCCAACCATTCTACTGGAACCTGGTAGATAAACAAATAAGATAGTGTTGACATAAATGAGAAACATCAATGCAACACATAATCAATTCCTTCGTATTGCCTACAATCTCCCCTTTTGGCATTGATGGCAACACTAAAAGTGAAAAACATCCAAGTGCCAAGAAGTGCCAATCAAGTCTCCCCCAATGGAAGACACCCAACAATCTCCCATAAATGATATATCAATGAATCCCTAAACCAATTATCTCTATACCAATTAACCATCCATAGACATGAACCAAAATCCCCCATATGGGATACAACCAATCTGAAATTATGTTTCTCCCCCTTTGACTGATATCTCTTTTTTTCTATGTTTTTCACATCTATATCTCTGCCCCTTTGACATCAATGCTATAAATCTAACATAAACATCAAAGAAAAACCTTAGATCTTCTGAACCACATAGATGACTACTGCCTCTTAGTAGTAGCACCATTTTATAAATTTGAAATGAGTAATAGCTCTGATAATGCATATCAAACTAATGCCAATTAGCATCACTTAAGTCTCTACTGGAGGGGTAGAGACCCCCAATCTATCTCTAAAGTACTCAAATGATTCCCTAGGAAAAGGTTTAGTGAAGATGTCTACAATTTTCTCTTTAGTGTTCACATAAACCAATTTGACTTCCTTTGCTTCTACCTTTTCCTTCAAAAAGTTATACTTGATTGATATGTGCTTTGTCTTTGAATGAAATACCATATTATTTGATATGTCAATAGCAACAGAGTTATCATAGTGAATAACTACTAGTTCATCATAGTCTATCCTTGTGTCTTTCAACATTTTCTTCATCCATAGAATTTGTGTACAGTTAGTAGTAGCAACAACATACTCAGCTTCAATAGTAGATAAAGAAGTACATGACTATTTCTTGCTAATCCATGAAACAAGTTTCTTTCCAAGAAAGAAAGCTCCACCGGATGTGCTTTTTTGGTCATCTATATCTCCACACCAATCCACATCTATATATGCACATAGTGTAAAGTCATCATCTTTAGGATACTATAAACCATACTTAGTTGTTCCTTGTAAATATCTGAAAAATCTTTTTCACTACACTATCATGATTCTCTCTTGGATCACTCTGATATCTTGATACAATAAAATTGCATTCATTATATCTAGTCTAGTTTGAGTCAAATATAACAAACCTCCAATCATAGATTTGTACCTTGTAGGATTTACCAAAGCTGATGCATCTTTCTTTGTCAATTTCTCACTTGTAGCCATAGGAGTACCAACTGGTTTAGAATTTTCCATACCAAATTTCTTCAAAAACTCTCTAGCATACTTAGTTTGACATATGAAAATACCTTTATCAATCTGAGTAATCTGTAAACCTAAGAAAAATCTCATTTCTCCAATCATAAACATCTTAAATTCATTCTTCATATTACCAGAGAATTCCATACATAACTTTTCCTCACCTCCAAAATTGATATCATCAACAAAGACCCCAATAATCAATATGTCATTATTAATGATCTTATAATACAAGTTACTATCAGAATTACCTTTGGTGAAATGAAGCTTCAAAAGATATTTGTCCAATTTGACATACCAAACTCTAGGGGCTTGCTTATATCCACATAAAGCTTTCCTCAATCTACAAACCATTTTTTTGTCATCTGAAAGTGAAAATCCATAAGGCTACTCAATGTAGACTTCCTCTTCAAGATATCCATTTAGAAATGCACACTTAACATCCATCTAATAAACCTTGTAATTCTTGTGGGCATCATAAGCAAGAAATAATCTCACAGCTTCAATCCTTGCTACCGAAGAAAACATTTCATCATAATCAATTCCTTCTTTCTGAGAATATCCTTTGCAGACCAATATAGCCTTGTTTCTCATAACTTGTCCATCTTCATTCAATTTATTCCTAAAAACCCATTTAGTTCCAATAACATTCTTATTTTTGGGTTGGGGAAGTAAATTCCATGTGTTGTTCTTTTCTATCTGATCCAATTCCTCTTCTATAACTTTCATCCAACATTCATCCTTGCATGCCTCAACTATTGATGCTAGTTCAATTTGAGAAATTAAGCATACCTCTTCAGCTGCCAACCTTCTTCTTGTCATCACTCCTTTTCTTTTGTCTCCAATGATCTGATCTTTTGAATGATTCAACCTTACATACCTAGGAGTCTTCTGACTAATTATTTCTCTACTCTAATCTTCAGTTCTTGTTGAATTTTATGATATTGTTGGGGTAACTGGTTCAACATTTTGTTCTGGTACAAGCATTACCAAATTAGTTATGATCATTTCCACTTCTGGTTCTCTATTGTAAGTTCTAATTTGACCTTTGAATTTCTCATCCACCTTGACACTAGTGCTCTCCATAATTCTCTGCAATCTTTTGTTATAACATCTATATGCTTTACTTTCAGTTGAATAACCAAGAAATATACCTTCATCACATCTAGGATCAAACTTTTCAATGTAATCATCTCTTTTGATATGGCATTTGCTACCAAAGATTCTAAAGTACTTAACTGTAGGTGTATGACCAAACCATAACTCATAAGGTGTCTTACCGGTATCTCCTTTGATGTGAACTTTGTTGAATGTGTATACCATCAGTCTCATAGCTTCTCTCCAATAGATATGAGGCAAATTGGCTTTCATCATCATAGTTCTAGCTACATCCAAGATAGTTATGTTCTTTCTTTCCACAACACCATTCTGCTAAGGTGTCTGAGGTGTAGACAATTGTCTCCTTATGCTATGTTTCTCACAATAACTGTTGAATTCATCGGATGTGAATTCACCACCCTAACCTGATCTTAAGAATTTGATCTTCATCCTTATCTCTATCTCAACCATAGCTTTAAAGATCTTGAATTTTTCAAAGGCTTCAGATTTCTCCCTTAGAAAAGTAAACCACATCATTATAGAATAATCATCACTGATTAGCATGAAATATCTATCACCCTAAAAGATTTTTGTTCTAGCAGGACCACACAAATCAGTATGAATAAGATCAAGAATATCATTAGATTTGTCTTGTATACTCTTAAAATAAGTTATGACTTGCTTACCCATTTGACATTTCTTACATACTGGATTATGAGGCTTCACAATCTTAGATATATCTCTAACCTCCCTAGTTGAACTAATCTTTACAATGCAATCAAAATTTATATGACACAACCTCTTATACCATAGCCAACTCTCATAAATATGTGCAATCAAACATGTTTTCTCACTGAAGTTCAAATGAAAGATGTTACCTCTAGTTTGAGTACCGGTTGCAATCTCCAATCCAGATTTGTTGATGATTTTGCATTTTCCATTCTTGAACTATAATTGAAATCCTTTATCCACCAACTATCCTACACTCAAAATATTATGCCTTAAAACTTCTACATAATAGACATTATCAGTGTTATGCTTACCATCCAATGATATAGTTCCTCTATCTCTAATCATGCATGGTTTGTCATCTCCAAATCTAACTAGACCTCCATCAAATTCTTGCAAAGATAGAAACTTCCTTTTATCTCTAGTCATGTGATGAGAACATCCACTGTCTATCACCCATTCATCCTTGTCTTCAACTTTATAAGCAAGGGCCTTCTCTTCATTTTGAATCACAAGTTCTAGAGCATCTTCCTTGATAGCTATGAATACCCATTCCTTTCCATTGTCGGATCCACTAGATGAATCTTTTCTCAGTTCTTCATTAGAATCATCAGTCGCAACTTCCTTATCAGCATAGTAGCATGATTTGTCTTTGTTCCTCTTGTACTTATGCATGTTTTGATATTCAAGGTTAGGCTTAAAAGATCTTCTAGCTTTTTCTTCAAATCTTGAATTCCTTTCAAGATATCTAGATGCAAAATGATATATCTTATTGCATGCAAAACATTTGAAAGGTGATTTTCCTTCATACTTACTTCCTACCAAACCTTTAGGTACCCTTCTAGCAAATAGGGCTTCAAGTTTCTCAAGTTATTCATCTTCTTTCTTCATATTCTCTAGTTCCTTCGCATATAATGTTTTCCAGTCTTTCTTACCGATTGATGATGTAGATGCCTTGAAAGTAGATTTTGTCTTTGCAGCTCCTTGAAGACCAAATTCTTCAAGCTCAAAAGAAGATATCTTTCCAACCAAAATGTCCCTATTGATAGAAGTGTTAGGAATTGTTCTCATCTCATTGATTGCAGTAGCCTTCATTTTGTATGTCGGTGGAAAAAATCTCAATACTTAAGAAACAATCTCATCTTCTCTCAAAGATCTACCACAACATTGAATTACCAAGACAATTTCATTGACTCTTTCCATAAAAGCAGCAATTATTTCATCTTCTTCCATTTTGAAGTTCTCATATCTCACTCGGTAACCATCAAGTTTAGAAACTTTAACAATAGGTTCACCTTCATTCAGAGTCTCCAACTTATCCCATATAGCTTTTGCAGATGATTTGTCTATTAATCCCATTATTTGCTGATCTGTAAGGGTGCTCAAAGGGGCTTGTCTAGCTCTACAGTCATTTTCAATGTTCTTATCCAAGTCTGTTGGTGCAGTTTTTCTAGATGCTGGATCATGAGGAGTATAGCCTTTCTCAGTGATCTCCCAAATCTCTTTGCCAAGACATCTCAGATGTGTCTCCATCTGAAGCTTCCAAAATTTGTAATTTGTTCCATCAAGCCTAGGGCTATCCTTCTGATAAATAGTTGAAGTTGAACTATTAGTCACCATAGGATCTTTCTTAAGTAGTTAAGCTTCAATAGAGAAGACCAAGCTCTAATACCAATTATTAGGATAACCAGTGGACAACTGAGAAGCGGGGGGGGGTTGAATCAGTTTTCAATAGATTATGAAACTTTAACCACTTAAAACCTTTTATCGGAATGCATAAACCAAATACCAGAATAGTAGAGATAACAATTAAGAACAAACATAAATCATAAAACATTTACCATCCATCCACAACACATAACACCAAGATTTGTATGTGAAAAACCTGGTAAAGAGAAAAACCATGATGGGAAACCCTACCAATAGTCAAATGATACTTTTGTAGTAAGTATGTGATTACAATAAGGGGCTTGCAAATGCAAGAAGGCACAATGCCTATAGTGCACTTTTCATCACAAAGGAGCCTCACTAACTACAATAAATCTTCGGACTACAATCTAGAAAGAAGATTGAACTGCAAGAATAACATCTCCTATGCTTGATTATAGTTTCGGTTAAGCTTAATGCCAAAGGAATTAAACCTCTTACACAAACCCAATTCAATCACCTATGATCGACCAAAACATCTGCATATGATTATAACTTTATTCGCACATGGATAATCCCATAACCCATAACCCCTTGATATACAAAGAGATCTTACATCATATTTATACAAACCCTAGACCTAAACAATTAGGTCAGCCACCTAAAAGATAATACAATAAATCCATTACATAAATCCACAATCCAATGATAAACCAAGTCATCCTGAGGATGAAACAACATTATCCAATCGATAATGCATCCACCAGCACATTACACAAACTGGTCCATAACCAAGGTGTCTGTAACAGAGAATAGCACTGGACCTAAAATAGGTCACCATCAGCCAAATGAAACACCACCAATCAATTGGAACATGAACATGATAACTATCAACATCCCGAGAACCTTATAGAAGCCACACCAACACTACTTATCAAATCCATCAAAACATCTTCAACAAAGCTCTGTCGGTAAAACCCTTACCGATAACCAAAAGTCTTACTAGAACATATGATAGCTTTCATATCACCAAATCATGAACCACATGAATGACCAAACCAAACCATTTCCACCAATCTAAACATACCAGAGACCAATCTCTTGATCATCATCACAATCCAACCATTCTACCAAAACTTGGTAGACAACCAAATAAGCTAGTGTTGACATCAATGACAAACATAAATGCAACACATAATCAATTCCTTCATATTGACAACACTCTTATGACACCATATGATCCTTTAGGACAATATGATGTCGTAATGTGTCATATGGTGTCATAAGGGGACATATTGTGTCCTAAGGGGTCATATGGTGTCCTAACACATGTGTGGGACCTAAGGACGCTAGATGACCCCTTAGGACCATATGATGCCCATATGGTGTCCTAAGAGGTCATGTGGTGTTCTAACACAGGTGTGGACCTTTAGGACCCGTTATGACACCATATGACCCCTTAGGACAATATGATGTCCTAATGGTTCATACGGTGTCTTAAGGGGTCATATAGTGTCCTAAGGGGTTGTATGGTGTTCTAACACATGGCTGGCCCCTTAGGACCCTATATGACCCCTAACAAAACCTTTTGACCCTTTAGGACACCATATGACCCCTTAGGACAATATGATGTCCTAATGGGTCATATGGTGTCCTAAGGGGTCATATGGTGTTCTAACACATGTGTAGCCCCTTAGGACACCATATGACCCCAAAGAGGTAGGGAGGGGGAAGAAAGAGGGAGAGATAATGAGAAAGGGAGAGAGGGTGGGGGAGGAGAGAGGGAGAGAATGAGAGAGAGATACACCTGAGAGAGGAGGAGAGTGAGATAGAGATATAGAGGCTAAGAGGGAGAGACTTAAGAGATAAATAATGGGAGAAAAAGAGAGATGGAGAGATAGATTTAAAGAGAGAGAGATGGGGAGGGAGAGATGGAGAGAATGGAGAAAATGGGAGAGACACTTGAGAGAGAGAGAGGGGGGGATGGGGGAGAGAGAGAGATAGAGAAAGGGAAAGGGAGGGGGAGAGAGATGGAGAGAGAGAAAAGGAGAGAGAGGGAAAGATGGAAAGAGAGGGACAGATAGAGATAAAGGGAAATATGGAGAATGCGAGAGAGAGAGAGAGAGAGAGAGAGAGAGAGAGAGAGAGAGAGAGAAGATGGAAAGAGAGAGAGAGAGAGAGAGAGAGAGAGAGAGAGAGAGAGAGAGAGAGAGAGAGAGAGAGAGAGAGAGAGAGAGAGAGAGAGAGAGAGAGAGAGAGACTCTTAAGTGAAAAAGAGAAAGGAAGGGGGAGGGAGAGGGAGAGAATGGGAGAGAGATACACTTGATAGAGGAGAGTGAGATAGAGAGATAGAGGTAGAGAGGAAGAGAGACTTAAGAGAGAAAGACTAGGAGAGAAAGAGAGATACAGAAAGTTAGAGAGAGATAGATAGAGGGAAAGAGGGAATGAGATGAAGAGAGGGAAAAAGAGTTAGAGGGAAAGAGAGAGAGAAATAATAGGAGAGAGATACACTTGAGAGAGGAGGAAAGAGATATAGATAGATAAAGGTTGAGAGTGAGAGACTTGATAGAGAGAAGGAGAGAGACTTGAGAGAAAGAGAAAGGGAGCAAGAGGGAGAGAAAGAGAAAGAGAGATAGAGGGAAAGAAAGAATTGAGAGAGGAAGAGAAAGGGAGGTGGAGGGAGAGGAAGAGAAAGGGAGGGGGAGGGAGAGGGAGAGGGAGAGGGAGAGAATTGGAGAGAGAGACACCTAAGAGATAGGGAGAGACTGAGAGATATAGATACTTGAGAGAGGGAGAGAAAAAGAGAGCCCAAGTGAAAGAGGGAAAGAGAGGGATAGATGAAAGAGAGAGAGGGTGAGGGAGAAGGGAAAGAGAAGGAGAGATACCTAAGAGAGGGAAGGAAGTAGAGAGGGAGAGACATAAGAGAGAGATAGGGATTAAGGAAGAGAGAGGGGGAATGTAGGGAAGGGACCAAAGAGAGAATGTTGATACGAACTTGTTGATTACTAAAATTTGACTAAGTCTAAAATTTATATGAATACTAAAAAAACTAGATCTACATTATAACTCCTAGAGATCTGGAACCACTCTCAACATCCTGATAATATTTACATAAAATATAACTTAAATTATAAGTCACATTTTTATTTGTTGACTTATACTTAAATGTTATATTTTATGTATATATTCCAAGAGAGAGAACACTTTGTGCTTCCTAGGATGAAAAAATGCTATGAAATACATTTGGCATGCGCCAAATGAATTTTTTTATTTTTTTTCATTTGGCACGCGCCAAATTTGGCTTGCACCAAATGTGGTGCCTTGGAAAACACCAAGCCAAAGGCTTGTATTTTCCTTGGGCATCCAACCCAAAGGCTTGGACGCCCTTCTCAGGCCTGAGACATGTTTTCTAGCAAATATTGAAAATTTTCTTACTTTTTTGTTCATGCTCTCCATTAGGTTTGCACATGTTTCAATGAAATTAAAAAAAACACCATACAATCATCAATCTTTCTCTTAGCTATCCAACCATACAATTCTTTTCAAATTTTGATAATGTTAAGGTCTTCATCCATAATTTATTTTGTTAATGTGTCCATTTTTTATCAAAAACCAACATGTTGTATTTTAGCCATAGATTTTTACTCGTTTATCCAATTTTGAAAAAAATTACATTTTCAGAAACTAGACTCCATTCTACACAATTTTTAAAAAATGATTTTTAATTAGTTTTCATAAATTTTTAGGGGGAGCATGCTCAAATTTTATTAAAAAATTAGTGTCCACTTCAAAAATTGGTAAAAAATCATATATTCATTAAAAAATTAGTGTCCACTTCAAAAATTGGTAAAAAATCATATATTCATTAAAAAATTAGACAATAAATTTGGCATAAACTACATGGTGTTAGCTGATTTCTCACTAGAGCGATTTTAAAAATTCCAAAAAAAAGTTGACATTTTAGGAGGAGCACACCAGGTGCTATATTTTTTTTTTTTGAAAAAATGACACCACTTTGTGTGCTCCCCCTTTTTGAGACCCTTAATCTCCACCATTTAAAAAAAAAATAGTAGTTTACAAAGTAGACTCAAAGCACTCAACTCATGTTCTTACTACATCCTCATATTTTGAGTGTAACTATCTTCATTTTCTTGTCGAAGTTTAGACTTTGTTGATTTTAGAAAAAAAAAGTGGCATCTTAAGACCCCTTTTTGGTCCCCGATCTTTGTGCACTTTGTTAGGTCCCAGAGACAACTGAGAGGGGGGGGGGGTGAATCAGTTGTCAAATAAACTTAAACCAAAACAACTTAAACAACTTTAATGCATAATACTGGTGAACCAATCCTTTATGCCGGTAGACAGTTTTATCAGTTAATTGCAATATCGATAAGGATTAATGCATGAAACCAAAAGACAAAGTCATCCACAACACATAACACCAATATTTGTACGTGGAAACCCTGTAAGGGGAAAAACCATGGTGGGAAACCTTACCCACAATCAGATGATACTGCTGCAGATAGTAAGTGTATACAAATGGGGTCTGCACATGCAGAAAGGCCAAGTGCCTAGAGCTCACTGCTCAATCACAAATGGGAGTCACACTGACTACAATTGGATGGTTAAATCCAATAAGGATGTACTGCTCAAATTAGCATCTTTCTATGCTGGATTCAGTACTGGTGTAGTTCTGCTTGTCTTCACAAAAACCCTCCTTCAATCTTCAAATGATGTCTGTGTGTATAGCTCTGCTTATTCTCGCATATACCTTCACACAATTCCTTTTCGCATTCCACACACGATCTTACAAATAAGATCTTACATTTATACCATAACCTAAGACCAATAGTAGGTCGGCTCTAAAGGATATTACAATAAAAATAAATTTACAAATAAATCAATATCCGATGCAATAACCTATTCAACATGTTGGCTTGATGCATTTACAACAATAATAAAACATCTCCATAGTGTGTTGTGCTGATCTGGAAAAGATAAACCTATTGGTGTATATCTTGGACCTATTTGCTAGTAACGGTAAATACGCAAATACAAATATGCCAATAAACAAAACTTCAAGACAAAGTGTCCAAATGATGTCTTCGACATAACCAGATGTTTTCCATGTCATTCCAAGTGTCGGCGAACATTATATCCTGTCGGTGTACCAGATACCGGTGACTGTGCATAGGTCACTTGCTTGCCGGTGAATGTTGCTGATTCTCCAAAGTTCCAGAGTTGATAAGTGTTAGTAGGTGTTGACATCAATGACAAAACCATACCAAAATACCAACACACTTACCCTACTAGGTGATTTAGGCCTTCCCTTGAACTTAGAGCGATCCTTAAAATTGTCCTTTTCACCTTTATTCTTGTCCTTATATTTCTCCTTAGTTCTACCTCATACATGTAGCACACATTTAGATCCCTTTGAAGTCCTCCTCTTTCTAAAAATAGAGTGGAAACAAGGGCATCCAACTTTGAATAATCTGAAAAAGAACCATGAATATAACTTTCTTTTAAAAAATAACTTATTAATGAGACTCTTAGCTTGTTAAATCTCTCCTATTATATTCCATAATTTATATGTAGTACTCTCATTTGAAACATTCAATAAAATAGAATCAAATAAACACAAATGAATAGTGTCATGAGCCTTTTTATCTAATTTATTCTAATCTTCATTTGATATAGTATCTTACCTTTCTCTTATTTATTAACAATAGTCCATTGATCTCTTTTTTCCAAGATATACTCCACTTTTAGCTTTCAAATCTCATATCCTATACCATTAAACTTTTCAATATCTAATTGAGATGAGATAGCCATGATCTCTTATCACACCAAACTCTAAAACTACAAGAAAAGACAACACACTCCCACTATAATAAAAACTCAATCAAACACTCTAAGAAAGGCATCTCATTCTTAAATCAAGCAAACTTGGCTCTAATACCAAATGTTGAAAATAAGAAAAAACTTTAATGTAGATGCTCCTGGACTAGATTTTGTAAGAAAAAAATTTCATCAACATTTTGGACTCTGTGATCCACCATCAAGATTAAAAAGAGAGAAAAAGGAGATAAATAAATAGATAACAATACATCATAGATAGAAATAGATAACAAAAAAAATTACAAACCATAACTCAAGAATTATGTAGAGAAATCTCGACACCCAAAGAGATCCAAGACTTGTATTAATCCTTCAAATGAGTTAAATCAATACAGCTTCTCACTTTGAATCTACAACACTTCATTGCTTCAACAACCTATGAATTAACATATGTTTCCTTCAACTCAAGCACTAAATATATAAGCATGAGAGAAAGAAAAAATCACAAATGGTTTTTAAAACCATTTAGGCACAAATAAAAAAAAATAGAAAAAATCCTCTTTCAACTTGTGATTTTATCCGTCTTTTGAAAGATTTTATTTATCTTATCCAAGTTTTCATTTAAATTTCCCTTTTTCACGCTTTTACTAGTTTGACAACTAAGAAACATCTTAAAAGTTGTCACAATTGTATTTAGCAACTTTCATAAAAACTAAAAGATCATTTGAAATTGCCAACTAATAATTAAAATATGAATATGATAAAAGAAAGGTTGAAACCTTTTCTCAAAACTACACTCCCCAAACTAGACAAAAGGAATTGAAAAAATAGATTGTTAAGTAGTAATTATTTAGAACTACCATAACCATCATTGGTGACATCAATCAATGCAAGTTTATTGCACAAGAAAATGTATCATTATTTAAATACAAGGTTTTCCATTTACTAGTCTAATTACATGAATACCATTTCACCTCCATTGATATAAAAATTTGTATTTAAAATTACAAATCTTTTGCTAGTATTAAATATTTATTTTATTGTAATCGTTTATGTGTTTCGTCTATGTGTTAATATTTCCAATGTGGATTATTGTGCTGTTTCCTCTATTCTTCTTTCAATTCATTTTTCTTTTTTTTAAGAAGATTACTCAGTAGTAATATTATGGTACGTATTTTTTTTTGTTTTGGCATGGTTAATATCTATTACTCATGTTAATTTATATAGATATTACAAATTATGGTGTATTACAACTCTTACCTTTTCCCTTCAAGGATACAATTATATATGTTATTTGTTCTCATGTTTATAGAAAGAGGACTCTAACCTGGTGTGAGTTTAATATATATATAATCTTATTATTCTACTATGGTTTTGATGAATTTATTATATACAATACTTTGTAAGCATGATATCAAATATTCAATAGTTTGCAAGAAACTAGCATAGTATTCGAGATAAAACAAAAATGTTCATGTGTAGACTTCACCACTTTACATAGCTAATATTATTACAATTCATAGGTGAATCCATAAGCATGTCAATTATTTCTTTCACACTCATACAGTTCAAAATTGTAAATAAAACCTCTACTCTCTTTAACCACATTTGAGTCAACCAATACTATTTACTTTCATTGTAAATATTATCAAAGAGCACGATAAATCTACTAGCAAAATAAGTTAACATCTTTTCTCTAACCTATTAAATGACCGGGAGTATAATTTTATTATTCCTATTATACCATCACAAAACTTGAAACTAATAGTGTAATATCCCCTTGTTGAAATAGAGTTTAATAATTTATTAATAAATAATAATAATAAATTAAAATATAAAACAGTAATAAAATTTAGTCAAGTTTAATGAATGCTCAAAAGGCATGAAATAAAAAGTTGAGACTTCCTCAAATACAAGATATAAAAGAGAGAGAAGGGAAAATCATTTGGGGAAAAAGGGGATAAGGAAGAAAGAAGGGAGAAAATAAATTAAGGAAGTATTAACATGAAGAAGATAAGAAAGCGACTCTTTCAAAGGGTCAGAAATCATGAAAGGTTGGGACCCTTTCGAAAGGTGCTAATTCTGAAATGTTGTGACCAATATGAAGAGGTGTGAATCTCACTCACATTGGAGGATATCAAGGGGAGAATTTTTCGTTCTAGAAGGAAGGATCCATGGAATAAAAAAAATATCTGAAGCAATAAAAGCATATTCAAGAAAAAACTTAAAACAAAACTATAAGAAAATTTGGAAGAATGATTTGAACATTATCAAAGAGATCATAACACAAATACAAATTGCAATCAATAATCAAGAAGGCATAAAAGGAAAATAAGAGGAAAGATTATATCAATAACCAAAGAACTAGACCTGATGGAATAGAAAGGATCCTCATACACCGATATATCTGAGTATAGGCAACAAATCAGATTGATATAAAGAGTAGATCTATGCATTTACAAGGTGCTTGGGCAAAAATATAGAAATATCCTATTAGTGTTGGACACAAGATGTCACTGGGAGTGGAGGGGGGGTGAATTAGTGGTTTCCAATTACTTAACCCTTTTGGTCCTAAGAGTGATTACCGATTAACAAACTAAGAACCAAATAGACCTACTGGTAAGATAAATCAAGACAACACAATGCAACCACACAAAGGCACATCACATAACACCGGTATATACAAGGAAAACCCAAGATGGAAAAAACCTCAGTGAGAAATGTTATTGGAGTCTACTACTCCAATCTAGCCTCACAATCAAAACTAATTACAATGTTTAGGGCACCAACCCAAGGATCACCAACCCCTACACCGAGCACCAACTCAGTGATCTACAAAGAACATTATTTATCAATACAAAAGTAATATCCCAGTTACAAATGAGTTCCATAACCACTTATGAATTATCTCTTTACCGGTTACCCTTCTCCTCAGCTTTATCAATAGTATCCTCTGTTTTTCACTTTGCCTCCTCTTTGTCGATTCATACTCTGTTTCATTCTCTATTGCCTTCTTTCGTCGATGCAACCAACACACTGATTGAATAACTCTGCAACTTATTACCAGTTGTCTATTCTCTCTATATCTTCTCCTTCTTCTCTGTACCTTCTTTGTAGGATCTCTTCTGACATCACCTCACTCTTTGTTGCCGGTTATACCACTACAAGTTCACTTGATTAATTCACTCTTGTAGCTTACCGGTTGCTCAAGCTTTATCGGTTGAACCCTAGTTAACCCCTGATGTCAATTTTGTCTCCCTTGTTGGCTCTCTACTTTAGATACTAAGTTACTTGACTCTTCTAAGTCTTATTTTCTCTCTACTTTGTTCAGGATTACTCTACTCGACCAACCAGCATCACTCAACTTCAAGCTTCAGTCTACATGTTTATAGCCAAGCTTTCTCACCAAATAGTAGATTCAAATTTGAAGCGTTAGGGTTTCTTCACTAACGTGATCCATATCAAATCAGAATCAGATCTCATCTAATCTTATATCAAATATTATTGTTTGTACATCACTTCCATCATCGTGCCTTCCAATGTACGCCTTCCATCTTTAGAAACCTGCAATCAACTTGTCGACTCATCTCTTGGTCAATCACCATAAATGGTTCGGTGGCTTGCATCACCTACTTTGATCTATACCCAGACATCCTGCATCGATCAGTGCATGCCATGTATCACCTCAGTTCGTCCTACCTCAAGCTGCAACCCCTTTGTAACTCGACCCATAATAGTCAGTCAACATTAAATGTCGGACCAACTACCAACTACTTTACCAACACACTACACCAACCCATGCATGCTTGCCACTTCAACTCCTCATGGCATCTCTATCGGTATCCATCTCATCTCAGACCTCTGTGTTGGTTCAGATAGGATCACCGACCAACCACGCAACTGGTTTCATCTACTGGTTCATTAACCCTGTCAGTTATACCCTAACCGGTCAACCTTCAAGTCTGTACTTTGCTGCTCCGCCAATGGAACACCTTAACTTGTCACCAAACATGCCAATCCACAACATGCTCATTCTTCATCAGACAAGAGATCTTCACTTGTCACTTCATCAGCTTTACCGGTGAACATACTTATTGGTAACCGCCTTGATGACACCATGTCATCAATCTTCAACTATTTCCATTTGAGGCACCTACATTTTGATTGCACTCTCTGTCTACGACTGCTCAATCTTGCCTTCTTCATCAACCCTGACATCATCTCAACTGGTTTGTTAGAGTGGCAAACCCATCACTAATTTTCTCTTCCTTCTCTATCCCAGTGGTGCAACTTGCCAACTCTACCTGATCAGATGCACGTCTCTAGTTTCAAATACCTAAGGCAAATATGTGTTTCACTGGTTTGTCCAGTGTGAGCCTTCAATCACCTGCCTTCTACTTTTATGTCTTATCTCAGAGGGATATGATGCATTCCATGCATATTGGGAGATAAGCGCAGTATTACCACTTACCGGTGGAAGTGGGTCCTTGTCATTCATTCTACTTTTGACATTGCACAAGTATGACCTCCTTGTGTGAGCAGATACATCTCTTACACATAATCCAGTAGGAATCCTCTTTGTCTACCTTACTTGTAGTAGTCCAAACTCTGTCGATCATATCAGCATCTTGTGATGACCTCGTCTTCCGATGGGAGTCCATCTATTTCACATCCAACTACATACCGTTTATGCACTTCTTCATTAGCTCACCTTGCTAACTTACTGGTCATATGCTTGTTGGTTGGCAACCATACACTGCCAACACATCACTTACTGGTTGTCATACAATACCAGTCTCCAATTATTATATCTTCAACACAAGTCAAAACTAATTTGTGTACCAGTGACCTGCAATACTGGTTGACATCAATGACACCATTTTCGATTGACATCAAAGACAACAATACACTTCAATCTCCCATACCAGTTGCCATGTTGTACTGATTGACATCAATGACAACACAATGCCAACAATATCCCCCTTTGGAACTGATGTCAACACATGTAGTATCCTAGTATACTATAGAATATTTCTCCCCCTTTGACAACAATGGCAAAGGGTCTTGACATCCAATATACTGCAGGCTCTCTCTCCCCCTTTTCTATTGGTTGCTTCTTCCCTTTTGACCACTATGCTCTACAACCTGTCAACTAGTAGCATTTGAAATGGAGGACTCAAACACCAACTGACACCAGTGGCATTACGCCAAAATCTTGAGCTATCAGTGAACTGGAGAGAAGCCAGAGTTAAGGATCCATAGGAAGCAGGAGAAAACCATGTCACAAACCTCACGCACCGCACTGCTCGGACAACAGTGGGACCAAGGGTGCACACCTTGCAACAATTAGGGGACATAACAAGTGGTATTAGAGAATGTTCCTGCCAACCTAAGGGAAAATAGTTGATGCAACTTAGTTAAGGGGCAATTAGGGCTCTAGAAAGGGAAAAGAAGGCTACCTACCAAACCAATACAAAGAACTTTCAAATGGAGCATGAATTAAGGGTTTTCATGGAAAATAATGAACAAGAAACCCAATCCTTACTCCAAACCCTTCAAAACATAAACAACACTCTTAAGCCAAACTAAATACATGAGAGAGAATTCACCCCTAGCTAATCCAAGAGTAATCATGAAACTACAATTGGATCAAACCCAAGTACAAATGGACTCCCTTTCTTAACTAGGGAAGGATCACCAAGGGAAAATAAAGAAATTAACAACCCAAATGTGAGAGAACTTACCATAGAGTATACGAGGCTTGATCGTGAACTCAAAATAAGTATCCCTTTCACACATATTGTGAGGCTAGTATGAAGAATGCTCATAGAAGGCGAAATAACCAACCTAACCAAGATATACAAAACAAAATGGGAAAATTGTCTATTCCTAACTTTGATGGGTCGAGAAAGATTACAACTCATGCATGGTTACAAAAACTAGAGACATACTTGACTCTTTGCCCCATGACAAAGAAAGATTCTTAGAATTCCAAAGGTTAGTTGTTATGGTTCCCAATATATCCAAGGAGAGACTCACTTACCTATTCATAGAAGGATTGATGGATACCACCTGAGGGCTAGTACGTGCCTTGGATCCTTGTACACTCCAAGAAGAAATCCTTAAAGACACTTGGCTTGATGTTGCCCAAACAAGGGAAAAGGGATACTCTAAACACACAATATCAAAATACAAAACCTTGTATGACAAGGAAGGGCATAAGAGAACCTTTATCTCTAGCGATGACCATGATGACTTGAGAAGCAAGAACTTATTCTTAGATAATGTAAAGGAAAATGGAGGCATGGGCATATTTTTTACCAAGACAAGGGTAGAGAGAAAAAGGTGTGCCACAAATGCAAAGATGAATGGAGACATTTGCAATCTAAAAGATCTGAAGAAAAAAAAACCTGTGTTTCAAATGTAAAGAAAAATGAGAACTAAGGCATATGTGTGGGAAAAGAGGCCAAGCCCATACTATAGGAGAAATATCGAATAAAGAAAGATGAAAAAGGGAGAAGAAAAACCAAACAAGAAAATAAGGCATGATGAAGGAGATCTTAGAATCATCCAATCAAAGGAAGAAGGGACAACAAACAAATGGAGCTCTATGGAGAAACAAGTCTAGTGGTTATGACACCCTTGTTGGCATTAGATTGTCATTGATGTCAACAAGAGAACAATTGTTGAAAAGTGAAGTGCATAACACATCATGTTATCCTACACAAACATTGTAGGTTACAGAGGAACTAGTAGGCACAAAAGAAGTGATTTCACATGTTGTAGAGTGAAAGCATGTCAAAATCTATGTGTTTGCAGATTTTGGTGTGATTCTGTCTATCGTTGTTATCACTTTTAGGCTATGCAGCCTACCCTCTTGTGTTATACCGATATGAAATATTTATCGGTGTGACATAGAAATTTGACAAGACCTTCTCCATGCCTTGGTGACCCTTTATGTCTTGGTAACATGTTTTTTGGTTAGTGGGGCTTTGGTTGAGATCATTGGTGTCCACGTGTCTGCTACTAATGAAACCCTTCAAGTTGTGTTGTGATTGTATGGGACACTCCTTCTTCAAGATTAGATGTGCTATGTGGAAGCCACCAAATGTATCTCTAAAAATGTGTGGGTCTCATTGTAAATGTGACCCTTATTAGCCTATCGCATCCAAATGAAAAAGAAGTTATTTTTCCTTACATGTCAAGTTCTGACCAGCCTCCAACCCTCGATAGATGGGCCTACATTGTCCAAGTGTTTGCAAATGCCCAACTAGTGAGTATGTGTTGATTTTATTTATGGTGATGTGTTCATGTGGGTCCTACTAACACCGACTTGCATTTCGATATAACATGGCACTTTGCCATGACTGAAAATGTCTCTTGCAGACTGTGAAAGTCTTAGTGATTAAAAGGTCTTTTTCACCATGGTGGAGATTAAGTCTAGAAAAATACCCCCAAATGCATCGCTATCCCATGACCACAATGATAGGAAATATGTAGGCTTGCAGGGTAAGGAAAACAATCCAGAGTGGAGAATCTCACTATCCCATGGTAGGAATGATGGAAGAAAAGAGATCTTGTTAGATAACTTAGTTATGAGGTCAGAGGTTGACCCTACTACCCTGCACCATAGAATGCTAGAGCAATATGACAATGTAGGATAACAAGGAAAAAGGAAAGAGTTGGTCCCCCACTATCCCACATAGAGGAAAATGAAGAAGAGATGACCTTGCAGGGTAAGTCAGGAAAAGTAGGAGTCTCCCATTATCCTACACCATGTAAAGCAGGTGCATAGTGATCTTGCAAGGTAACACAGAATGAAGGGAAGATCTCCCCTACTATCCCATGACATTGAAGACCATAGGATATAATCCTTGTGGGGTAAGACAAAAGGAAAATAGGGCATCCAACGATCCCTTAGTGTGCAAGCTGAGAGAGAAGTAACCCTGCAGGGTAAAATCAATAAAGACATCTTGGTATCCCACCATCCCACACTGAAGAAAGGTGAAATAAAATATCTTGTGAGGTAAGTAAAATGGAGAAAGGTGGCGCATCCCACTAGACCACATGGGTAAAATGGGCTCATGAATGATGATGCAAGGCAATGAGAAGAAAGAAGTTAGTGGCTTCTGCCATCCTATAGGCATACATGCATTGTGTATAACATGAAGATTAGTATATAGATTTCAACATATTTGAGTAGTCTGATAGTCCACATGGGCATTGAACGAGTTTGACCCAATGACATGGCATGTATGGAGTGAATAAAAGGTCACTTGTCAAGATAATGAATGGTTATTTTGCTAATAGAATTGAATTTTGTTACCAATTTGGTGGTCAAGTTTGCAAGTCGATAGACTAGTGGTCCTCATGTTGGTTGACCAAGATTGAATAAGTGATCTGATAACCGACTAGAGAGTTCATTTAATAAGGCAAGTGTAGTTGATCCAATCTCTGCAAGAAGATGGAGATTTCACTAATGGAGAATCAGTTATAGATGGTTGAAGGGCTCGAGGTGATTGATAGAGGCAGAATCAAATCTGTTTGACAGATTGAGTTTTATAAAAATAGAAACTCAGTACAGAGAACATTTATCAAAATAGAGAAGAGTCATTTAATGTAGATGTTTGATCGAAGAAAGCAAATCCAATTTTCTACAGACCAGATCTGTGAAAGACAATATATTAATTTTAAAATGCAGATTTGGAGAGAAAACATACTCTGATGCAAAGCTGATTGAGCAGGGTAGTAAATGTGATTTGATTGAGGTAGAGGTGGAAATAAAAATAATCTCAACTAGAATACTATGAGTGGTTGATAAGTAGAGTGAGTTGCCACCAAGAAAAAATAAGAAGCTATAGAAGAAGAAACAGTGAAGAGAGAGTAGATAATATTCAACAAGGTGAATCAAAAGCAGGGAGAAGACAATCAGATAGAGGAAGAAGATAAAACAAAGGAAGAACATCAACAAATAGAGAAATCCATTCTCAAGGTGTGAGAAATTTGTAAGTGTTACAAAACATATTTGTAATAGGTTTTTTATCATTGCATTGTAAAAACTTGATATTATTGTATTTCTCTGAGTGGGTGCTTAGAATAGGGGTAGGTTCTCCTTGAGTAGGTGCTCTAAATTGTTAGGGGGTTGGTGCTCCTTGAGTTGGTGTTCAAAATATAGGGGTTGGTGCTCCTTTGGGTTGGTGCCCATAAAACTTTATTATAATCTGTTATTCACTATGAGGCTGGATTGGAACAATAGACTCCAACAACATTTCTAACCATTGTTTTTCCCACTGTGGGTTTTCCTTGTAAATCTTGTTTGGTGGATTGATTCTTATGTGTGTGTGTTCTCATTTGCATTGTATTCTTAACATATGCACACTTGATTTTAAAAAAAATTATAACACATTGATTCACCCCCCTCTCAGTATCCATTTGTCTTCTTCAACCCTTGCATCCTCAAGATATAGAAACGAATTATCCAATCAACCTCATTAATAAAAAAGAAAAAAATTAAAAAAATCGTAACATTGAAACTTTAACCTAAAGGGATGGAATTGGCCATAGTTGGACATTATCGCCTCTTGTGGGCCAAGTGATGCATTGATTACCACAAGGGATGGAACTGGTCATAATTGTCTACATTTCTACCTCTTGTGGGCCAAGTGATGAATTAATTACCCCAAGGGATGGAATTGGTCATAGTTGGAAATTCATGCCTCTTATGGGCCAAGTGATGAATTGGTTACCCCAATGGATGGAATTGGTCATTGTTGGATATTATAGCCTCTTGTGTAGCAAGTGATGAATTGATTACCCCAAAGGATTTAATTAGTCATAGTTAGACATTCCTACCTCTTGTGGACCAAGTGATGAATTGACAACCCCAAGGGATGGGATTCGTCATAGTTGGATATTCCTGCCTCTTGTGGGCCAAGTAATGAATTTAGTTTCCCCAAGGTATGGAATTGGTCATAGTTGGATATTCCTAGCTCTTGTGGGATATGAGGCAAATGGCCATGATTTGGATGTGACGCACTCTTAGGCATAGTTGGGTTGGGTAGTTTACTAGCACCCTTTTGATTTTCCTACCAAACTAAGCAATGGTTGGTTATAGGATAATTAGCTAGTCATAATGTTTATCATAATCTTCTTATTCACTAAATGCTCATCATTTCTTATGTTCATGTGTATGCTTCATGTCTTCAAATGTATGCTCCATTTTTTATGTGTATACTTCATGTTTGGTATGTCTAATCCATGAATATCTATGATTACTATAAACATGTTCCTATCATCATGGGATTCCTATTTTTGGTTGATCAAGAATATGAGAATAACAAGAGTACACCAAAAATATGTGAATTTATTTAGGGTAATAAATATGTGCCATGCTTCTAATCCTCATCTTAATATATTGCAAGATCACCCATTGATCAGAAAAAAGTTAGAGTATTCAATTAAATGAAATATTTTAATCTTTAACTAATTTTTGTCCTCATAGAAATGTAATAACCTTTCAATATTGGATTGTTTCTTCAATTTCCGATGAGGACATAAATATAGTGACTATTCAGCTTCTTTGAAAAAAAAAAGATCAATTCAAATCCAATAGATAGAGTGACGAACATAAAACTCTTAGGACAAGTTTGTCAATTTGTGATATACATCTCACTTGTAGAGTTAGCCAATTTGTATAATCTCTCATGGAGTCCACATGAATAGAACTCCTTCATGAGTTTGTCTAACTTGTATGGACTCGAGCATACATCTCTACCACAAGTTATCCCAAATTAGATAGATTCAAGGGCATACATCTCTTTCATGAGTTTGCCCAAAATTGTATGATTTTTACATATATTGAATGAATTGGAACTTTTACATGGTTTATTGTGTGTTTACAATACCACCAATTTTACTTTGGGTGTTGTCCTCTAAATTAACAAAATAATTCAAATCAGTGGTATCAGAGCTAGGTTTGATCATTTCAGATGCGTCTACAAGGTGCCTTCTTTGACATCTAGTTGACTCTAATCATTTCTCAATTTACAGTATGGTGTCTCAATAGTATGCTCAAAACTAGTGAGCCCACCATTAATAAGGAGCATTTCTTTCCATGTTCATGTCAGTCATCTCACAAGATAATACTCTTGTTCCTATCATGAAATTAGACTTCTCAAGTTAGGGTGACTAAAGATTGGAAAATAAGGTAACGTCCATTAGCATCATGTAAATCCGGTTTGTTTCATAGGCTTATACATAGAGGGAGAATATTGGTGACTATTGGCTATCTGACAAACATTTTACCTTCTAAACTATAGATTGTACATGTATTATAGACTTTCAACTATAAGATATTTTGCAACCAAGCATAGATTCTAACATATATTGAAAATAAAGTACCTCATTATCAAGTTTTTGTGGATTGCTATACTACTACAAACTATAAAAAACAACATCATTTGTAAGATAAATCATATGCAAAGGTGTTGCCATTTGTACACGTCAAAAATATAGTCATCGATGGCCTTTCTTTCTCTCAAATTTTGCCAAGAAATATTTTAGAGTGATGGACAGGCCAAGGATTGGAACTTCCATCTACATAATTACAAATAAATTGTGAGTACACATTCTGAACTAGATTGGCTGGTGGTTTTATTTTATTGCTTTCAAAGATGATGTCTAGCATGTTACACATTAATGTGACTATAGAGTGGAGGAAGAGCACCTACTTCAATATCCCTTACCTAGGTGGATAAAAATTAATAATAGCATTTTGGACTCCATTTCTACTTATACAAGGAGGTTGTGTCAAGATTGAATCAATGTTTTTCAAGCAGTGATCCTAATTACTGTGGAATGAAGCAACTTTTAACACCTTTAGACTCTTAGTGAAAGAAATCTCTAGCAGAGGCTCTCATCTAGCACCTTCAAGTTGCATGGCAGCATTTTATTTGGAAGATGATTAGGAAATGGGGCCAATTTCCTTTCAAGAGGGGAGGGATGATAAAAAATAAGTCAGAGTACTCAACTAAATGAAATATTTTAATCTTTAAACAACTTTTTTCCTCATAGAAATGTAATAACCTTTCAATTGGATTGTCTCTTCGATTTTTGATGAGCACATAAATGTAGTGACTATTTAGCTTCTCTGAAAGCTTATAAATAAGCTCAATTTGAATACAATAGATAGAGTGACGAGCATACAACTCTTAGGATGGTTTTGTCAAGCTATGATATACATCTCATCTGTCGAGTTAGCCAATTTGTATCAGCTCTTGTGGAGTCCACATGAATACAACTCCTTCACGATTTTGCCTATCTTGTATGGACTCAAGCATATATCTCTACCATGAGTTTTCCCAAATTGGATAGATTAAAGGGCATACATCTCTTTCATGAGTTTTCCCCAAATTGTATGATTTTTACATATATTGAATGAAATGGAACTTTTACATGGTTTATTATGTGTTTACAATACCACCAATTTTACTTTGGGTATTTTCCCTTGAATTAACAAAATAATTCAAATCAGTGGTATCAGAGCCAGGTTTGATCATTTCAAGTGCATATACAAGGTTCCTTCTTTGACATTTACTTGACTCTAATCATTTCTCAATTTACAGTATGGTGTCTCTACAATAAGCTCAAAACCAGTGAGCCCACTATTAATAAGGAGTGTTTCTTTCCATGTCCATGTCAGTCATCTCACAAGACAACAATCTTGTTCCTATCATGAAATTAGACTTCTCAAGTCAGGGTGACTGAAGATTTTAAAATAAGGTAACATCCATTAGCATCATGCAAATCTAGTTTGTTTCATAGGCTTATGCATAGAGAAACAAGATTGGTGACTGTTGGCTGTCAGACAAATGTTTTACCTTCTAAACTATAGATTCTACCTATATTATAGACTTTCAATTATAATATATTTTGCAACCAAGCATAGATTCTAACACATTGAAAATAAAGTACCTCATTATCAAGTTTTTGTGGATTGCTATACTGCTGCAAACTATCAAAAACAACATCATTTGTAAGAAAAATCATATGCAAAGATTCTGCCATTTGTACATGTCAAAAATATAGTCATTGATGGACTTTCTTTCTCTCAAATTTGCCCAGAAATATTTTAGAGTGGTGGATAGGCCAAGGATTGGAACTTCCATCTACATAATTATAAATAAATTGTGGGTACACATTTTGAACTAGATTGGCTGGTGGTTTTATTTTATTGCTTCCAAAGATGATGTTTGGCATGTTACACATTAACGTGACTATAGAGTGGAAGAAGAGCACCTACTTCAATCTCCCTTACCTGGGTGGATAAAAATTAATAGTAGCATTTTGGACTCCATTAATGCCTATACAAGGAGGTTGTGTCAAGATTGAATCAATGTTTTTCAAGCAGTGATCCTAATTACTATGGAATCAAGCAAATTTTAACACCTTTAGACTCTTGGTGAAAGAAATCTCTAGTTGAGGCTCTTATCTAGCACCTTCAAGTTGCATGGCAGCATTTTATTTGGAAGATGATTAGGCAATGGAGCCTATTGCCTTTCAAGAGGGGAGGAATGATCAGAAATAAGTCAGAGTATTCAACTAAATGAAATATTTTAATCTTTAAATAATTTTTGTCCTCATAGAAATGTAATAACCTTTCAATATTGATTGTCTCTTTGATTTTCAATGAGCACATAAATGTAGTGACTGTTCAGCTTCTTTGAAAGCTTATAAATAAGCTCAATTCAAATACAATTAATATAGTGATGGGCATACAACTCTTAGAATGAGTTTGTCAAGTTGTGTTATACATCTCGTCTCTCAAGTTAGCCAATTCGTAGCAGCTCTCATGGAGTCCACATTAATACAACTCCTTCACGAGTTTTCCTAACTCGTATGGACTCGAGCATACATCTCTACCATGAGTTTTCCCAAATTAGATAGATTCAAGGGCCTACACCTCTTTCATGAGTTTGCCCAAAATTGCATGATTTTTACATATATCAAATGAAATGGAACTTTTATATGGTTTATTATGTGTTTACAATACCACCAATTTTACTTTAGGTATTGTCCCCTGAATTAACAAAATAATTCAAATTAGTGGTATCAGAGCTAAGCTTGATCATTTCAGGTGCATCTACAAGGTGCCTTCTTTGACATCTAGTTGACTCTAATCATTTTTAAATTTACAGTATGGTGTTTGTATAGTAAGCTCAAAACTGGTGAGCCCACCATTAATAAGGAGTGTTTCTTTCCACGTCCATGTCAGTCATCTCACAAGACAACATTCTTGTTCCTATCATGAAATTAGACTTCTCAAGTTAGGGTGACTAAAGATTTGAAAATAAGGTAACATCGATTAGAATCATGTAAATCCGGTTTGTTTCAAAGGCTTATGCATAGAGGGAGAAGATTGGTGACTGTTGGTTGTCTGGAAAACATTTTACCACCTAAAATATAGATTGTACCTATATTATAGGCTTTCAACAATAAGATATTTTGCAACCAAGCATAGATTTTAACACATTGAAAATAAAGTACCTCATTATCAAGTTTTTGTGGATTGCTATACTGTTGCAAACTATCAAAAATAACATCATTTGTAAGATAAATCATATGCAAAGGTTCCACCATTTGTACATGTCAAAAATATAGTCATTGATGGCCTTTCTTTCTCTCAAATATGCCAAGAAACATTTTAGAGTGGTACACAAGAAAAGGATTGGAACTTCCATCTACATAATTACAAATAAATTGTAGGTACACATTCTGAACTAGACTAGCTAGCGGTTTTATTTTATTACTTCCAAAGATGATGTCTGGTATGTTACACATTAACATGACTATAGAGTAGAGGAAGAGCACCTACTTCAATCTCCCTTACCCAGGTGGATAAAAATTAATAGTAGCATTTTGGACTCAATTTCTACCTATACAAGGAGGATGTGTGAAGGTTGAATCAATGTTTTTCAAGCAGTGATCTTGATTACTGTGGAATCAAGCAACTTTTAACACCTTTAGACTCTTGGTGAAAGAAATCTCTAGCAGAAGCTCTCATCTAGCACCTTCAAGTTGCATGGCAACATTTTATTTGGAAGCTGATCGGGCAAAGGGACCCATTGCCTTTCAAAAGGGGAGAAATGATCATAAATAAGTCAAAGTATTCAACTAAATGAAATATTTTAATCTTTAAACAATTTTTGTCCTCATAAAATGTAATAACCTTTCAATATTGGATTTTCTCTTTGATTTTTGATGAGGACATAAATGTAGTGACTATTAAGCTTCTTTGAAAACTTATAAATAAGCTCAATTTGAATATAATAAACAGAGTGACGGGCATACAACTCTTAGGATGAGTTTGTCAAGTTAGTCAATTTGTATCAGCTCTCATGGAGTCCACATGAATACAACTCCTTCATGAGTTTGCCTAACTTGTATGGACTCAAGAATACATCTCTACCATGACTTTGCCCAAATTGGATAGATTCAAGGGCATACATCTCTTTCACAAGTTTGCCCAAAATTGTATGATTTTTACATATACTGAATGGAATGGAACTTTTACATGGTTTATTATGTGTTTGCAAAATCAGTAATTTTACTTTGGTTATTGTCCCCTGAATTAACAAAATAATTTAGATCACCCATGTTTTAACATAAAGAGATATCCATAGTATGGTGCAAGCATTGGGTCAACCAAATTAAACAAGAAATACCAATCTCCAAGGGTTAATTTATTTAGTTCTTAAAAAAACCTACATTCCTTGAGGACAAGGAATTTTGGGAAGGGTGGACTATAATATCCCCTTGTTCAAATAGGATTTAATAATTTATTAATAAATAATAATAATAAATTAAAATATAAAAGATTAAATTTTTTTGAAGTATAATTAAAATTTAGATAAGATTAATGAATGGTCAAAAGGCATGAAATGAAAAGTTGTGACTTCCTCAAAAACAAGATATAAAAGGGAGAGAAGAGAACTTCATTTTTGGAAAAAGGGGATAAGGAAGAAAGGAGGGAGAAAAGGAATTAAGGAAGCATTAGTGGGAAGAAGATAAGGAAGTGACTCTTTCAAAGGGACACAAATGATAAAAGGTTGTGACCCTTTCGAAGGGTGCTAATTGTGAAATGTTGTGACCAATATGAAGAGGTGTGACTCTCACTCACATTGGAGGATATAAAGGGGAGAAGTTTTCATTTTAGAAGGAGGTATCCATGGAATAAAACAAAATATATAAAGCATTAAAACTAGATTTAGGAGTAGACTTAAACCAGAATTATAAGAAAATTTGGAAGAATGATATGAACATTATCAAAGAGATCATAACACAAATACAAATCTATAATCAATAACCAAGTAGGCATCGAAGGAAAAGAAGAGGAAACATTAAATCAATAACGAGAGAACCAGACCTGATGGAATAGAAAGGATTTTTATACATCGATATATTTGAGTATAGGCAGCAGATTAGATTGATATAAAGAGTAGATCTGTGCATTTTCGTGGGAAAAAATATAGCAATATCCCATTAGGAGACATAACAAATAGTATAAGGAGATGAAGCAAAAGACCACCTTCATGGATCCAATTGATAATATTCTAGAAGGAGAACTAAAGCTATCCTTCCTAGCATTACTGGCATCATCAATCCGTTTTGAGGCTCTAATGATTCCCCTGAGCAAGAAGAACCAACCTAAACTGATTTCTCACAAATATTTACCAAGCTCATAATATAAGATTTAACATGTCACATCTACAACCCCACAAATGTTTCCACAATCTCATTTTCTTAAAGTCACAAGATGCAAATAAAATAAAACAACCCAAAGCACATATCATGCAACAATAAACTGTAAACACAAAATGATGTTATGATAAGGGGGAAGATTGAAGAAACTTATCTCTCTATAAGATTTGTGAGGATTAAACTCCTCTTTCTCCATGATTTCTCATCCTAGTTATCTAATTATATAGCAAGAGCGTCCTCCTTAGTCTTTTTACACCCCCCTTAACAACCAAAAGTAACCCCCCCCCCTCCGAAAAAAAAAGAAAAAAGTAAACCTCCCTAAACTCCTCAAGTACATTAGAGGCTAAGTAGGGATTCAAACTTGAATCCCTCAAATGGGGAGGTGACACTTGTCACCTTCCCATCTCTTCCTCTCCTCATAATCTCTCATAAGTTCTCACACATCTGTGAGACTTTTTTGGGGAGATGTGAAGTGTACTTTTGCACTTACTCCTACCTTTAGTGGCAGGTTAATGCCATTTAGCAAGATAATGCCATGAAGTAGGTTATTTCCATGAAGGGTAGATGCCATTTTCTTTTTTACTCTAATAGGCTAATTAATTGGGGTGGGAACTTAGGAGGGCATGTTGGGATTTACACCCACCCACCCAACTAGCTAATCTACCTCTATCATTAATTAGCCTTCTAGAATAAGGGGTGTCTCCCTCCCACCCTGCTTTCCTAGGTGGGTCCCTAATATTCTATGGCCTTACTATTCTAAAGGAGTTTCTCACCAAAACTTTATTTTTCTACAATTCAATGATTTATTCCAAGTTATTGATTCCACCTCAATGCCCTGAAACCACTATAATTGTTTGTAAGGCATTCTACTCTTCCACTAGCCTTCAATAAGTCAATTAAAGGGGCCTACCCACTCAATAATAGTGGTGGGGAGGTGGCCTCCAACCTTATAGCTAGTGGGTGGGAGGTCAGCACTATCTCCCCCCACCTACCCATGGAGAAGGGCTATGAAAATTTTTGGACCAAAGCTAGATGGCTCACATGTGTGAAAGTTGTTCCTCTCCCCAAGATTCATAAACACACTTTTAGGAGTGGTTTTGGAGAGTGACAAGTCACTTATCCAAGCCCTAAACTATAAAATAACCTTTCCTTTTTATATAAAAGTTTATAAGGGTTATATGCTGACCTAGGTATAATATGAGGACTTTAAATGACTCCGAAACAATAGGTATCTATCCTAGAGTCTTAAAAACTATAAAAACACATAAAATAAGGCACTTTTAGACCTTTAAAATCCCTCAAATATCAAATCCAAGTTTTAAAAAATCATTAGAATCTATCAACTATCACACAACACGCACACCCCAACACTTTATTTCCAATCAATTAAAACCAAAATATAATAAGGTTAAACTTGACTCAAAACCATATCAAAATCTCTTCTCTAAATCACACTTAATAAATTCAATAATTGAAGTATTATGGTTAGGTTTTAGTTGGTTGTCTCTTAGATTCCCATTGGAACTTATTTGCATATATCTTTCAAATACTATCTCGGCTTAGGACATCATAAAAAACATCTACTCAAAAACTCATCAAGATCAAGTTCACTAGTTAGTGTATAAAAATATATATAGCTACTTGGTATATTTACCCATAGTAAAATTATAACTTCAATTAAATTGATTAACCATACTATTTAATTGGTTTTATTTGTAACAATTCTCTATTGATAAGTATCACTATTTAACTTGACATTGACTACATATAAATTTACCTTCAATATACCTTTTTTGTTGGATAGGGATTTCTTTATTTTATCTCTTTTTGGTTGGCCAATGATCCTCTTAAGCTTTTGGTAAAATTCAAAGGTCCCAATATATCCATGATGCTAACAATGTCTAATAATTGATCAATACTACATCACATTAGTAAACTTTAGTAAAAAATCACTTGATTCACCAATTTAGCATGGTTGAACTTATCAAATTGTTGTGATATTTGCAAAGAGATTTGGGGCCTTATAATGATTTGGAAGTGCTTTTGGTATGTTTTGAGTTCTATTACTTAGGAATTATGTATACTCTATCATATTTTTTGGCTCCACATTCTTTAGTAGTTGTGTATTATGGATTTTGGTTTGGAAATTAAGACTGCATATGAAGTATCACATTCTAAATTTTCAAAGACTAAACTTCAATAAACAAAGAGTAGGAATGACAAAATTAATTGTACTAGTTGGTCGACTACGTTGATGTTTCAAATTGATGTGCCAAAGCATTGACATGTGTGCTAGCTAGAGGTAGCATGTGGATGTTCATTGGGGCTAGTGGTGTATTTTTGGTAATGCATAGTGTGTCCCTACTCTTGGAGTAATATGTGGGCTTTTAGACTGAGTCTATTACACATTTCAGTTAAGGTTGAATCTCATGGCCAACTTGTGGATATTACAATATGTTCTAGGCTAACTTGAGAAAGTAATTAATGTTAGAGTGCATATATATTAAATATCAAATTCATTTAATATGTCATGTGGTTGATGAACTGAGGTGGTTATTGATGTGCAAGAATATGGATGATGATGACAAAACTTGTATAAATTATCTACTCAATCATAGTTTGTGAATTCATTTGAAGGTTTTTTGTATAGTGTGGGGACTTTTTGAACTTGATATGATCAAGAAGCAACCGATTATTTATCCTTGAAGGTCCACATTTCATATATATTATAGTTTGTTGAGATTGGTGGCTTACATGCTAAATTGGTTCTTAGATATTTGATTAGGGGATTGGCATCTCCTATAGGTTGATGCCTACAAATGAAATTGGGGATTGGTGTCTCTAGTAGGTTGGTGCCTACTTAATGTTGTAAGTGCTTTAATAATTTGTGACATTGGATTTGGGTAATAGACCCAATAAGCTATTATTCTTTGTGACATTATTTAATCTTCATTGAGAAAAAAGTAGGATGCAATATATAACCTATCTATAAAAGAAGTGGAGTACATTGTAGTTGTTTCCTATTGCACCTAGTTTATATGGATAAAACAAAATTTGAAGGAAATAAAAACAGAGTTTGATAATCCCATTTATATTCTTTATGTTAATACAAGTTCCATAAACATTTCCAAGAAAATAGTAATACATTCAAGGAAAAAATACATTTTAATCAAGTATCATTTCCTTACAGAGAAGGTTGTAGACAAATAAGTGAATTTAGAATATATTAAGACAAAAGAGAAAATTGTAAACATCTTCCACAACATCTTCCAAAGGAGACATTTCAATATATCTAGTATAAATTGGGAAACGTTTCTCCCTCCTCTTGATTCAAGAGGAAGTACAGGTTGATGGGGGTGTTGACTCCATATTGCAAGTAGTCTTGGTGATCCTGCAAATAGTTTCAATTCATATATTAGGAAAACAAGTGCAAGAAAGTTGGTGTTTTTGGAGAGTTGGTGTTGTCCTTTCCACTAATGTTAAAGTGGGAGGAAGGGAACCAAAAGTATACATGTCTCAAAAAGATTAATGAATTCAAATGATCAAAAGATTCATAGAATTGGTTATAGCTTATATGGGGGGTCTTTGATAGGCTTGGGTTTTGTTGGTCTGTGTTGATATCATTTTGTTTCATGCCATCAATAGAGGGGGAAATTATTGAACATTGTGTTGTCATTAATGTCAAAAGAGTCAATTAGAATAAAACACATTGTAACTAATCTAAAGTTTCCAGTAGCTACAAAAAATTTAGTTACTTCTAACATGATATGAGAGAGCATTTGAAATCAATAGGGACAATGATAATTTTTGTTGATATATCTCTTATGAAATGTTGATAATATCATCATACATCTATTCTCATTTTTAGAGATAATTTAGATGTGTTTGTTGATAGTTCTGATACTTAATATAAGTACAGATCTGATAGCCAACAAGATGAGAGGGAGGGGGTGAATCATACAAACTTAATCATTAATGATAACATTAGATTCAACCTCGGTAACATATATCAGTCATAGAATAAAACTGTCAAACATGCAAACTCAAAAGCATATGAACAATATAAACCTCATAACACCAGATTTAACGTGGAAACCCAAATAGGGAAAAACCACTGTGGGATTTTGGACCCACTAAGAAATATACTCTTCTAGAGTATGCTCAGTTAAAAGCCAAACCTATTAAACATTACAAAGCACATTGCTAGATGTGACCCGGTTAAGGGATTTCCCTCATATCTGTTAGGATCTTCACTTTGTTAGAAGTGACCTTGTCAAAGGATTTCAAACACTCATTTAGAATGTCACCTTGTTAGAGGATTTACTTATAAGACTGTTAAGTCCACTTGGTTAAGAGATTTCCTGTTACTTTCACAAGCTAACAGTAATACAATCTATCTGCAACTTTACATCTAAAATGCTAAAGCAGATTCTTATTTGTTCAACACAATCTAGACATAGAACTACTCTTGTCTATCTATTGGGCATCAATACTCTGTTAGTCCAATAGATCTTCAAGCTTCTGTGCTCAGTGATCACTATGTAGCATCCCTGTGCATACACTTGCCCGCATACACTGTTTATCAATAGTTCCTTATTTATAAACAATCATCTAACCACTTAATCTCCTTGATAGCATTTCCCATGATCAATCATAGCCATCAGATCTTCAATCTTGTCCAGGTTCATTGTATCTTACAATCTGAAAATTTTTTTACCCTGCCTTAGAACTTGTACAATCATCTTGGAACTTGTGTTAGGGTAATGCGGTTCAATCTGAGTTGTAGATCTTCTTGCCGACTTTCCATTGCCTTATATTTGTTAACAAACTTCTTCCACGGCTTGCCAATCATTGATCTGCTCTAGCTCATCAGCTTCTTTCATTAAATATCACATGTAAACATTTAATGCATTCTATTATAGCTCGGTTACAACTTGATGAATACTAAACTTTACTTGGTAGACATTCTGTCTTCATTAACCGACTGCAATAACCTTAGGGTTTATCGACTAGGTTCCTTAGGGTTTACCGACTAGGTTTTTTGCCTGATAACATAGTGTAGTATTAACCTTTACATTTTACAACATATGTATGATGTTAAAACAATCTAAAACATCAAGATCTCATCATTGTCTGACTCGGTAGAGTTGCCCATTGAATAACTTATCCCTTTATTCATCATATTCTTTCTTGTGTCTTTACCGACTTCTTTATAAGCTTCATATCATATTTCTTAAGATATGGCAACATCATATTGAATTAGAAAATCAATTTCTTGACATCAATAACAAAATAATAATATCAAGATAGTAAAACATCTTTAATCAGTTATGTCCATAATCATCAACAACCTTCTCAATATCCTTGTTATATTGCCAACAATATCCCCCTTTGGCATTGATGGCAAAACCAATTGATTTGACCATTAAGAATTTGGATTGCTGTGATTCTGAAATGCCAAAATGCTCTCCCCCATACATCAGACTTCTCTTCTGGTTTTCTCTCAATCTTCTCAGGTCTTCTCCTCCTTTATTCTTCTCCCCCTTGGGTAGATCTTCTCCCCCTAGTAGTCTTCTCCCCCTTTGACAAAAATACCAAAAAGAAAAGAACTAAAACATAAGTTGTTTTTGTAAGAAGTCTTTTCCTGCTGATGTGTATCAACTGAGTCTCGGTCAGAGCATTTGTTTACAATTCCTATTCTCTATATCATTTTCTGTATTATCCCAATATTGTTCCAGTACACTTTCAGAAAAGCATTCTTAAAGTGTATCACTCCAGCATCAACTCCCTAAAAGATATTCAATAGATTCATCGAAGTGATGCTTTTACCGAACTCAGTCAGGGAGTAAGAGATAGGGGTAGGACCCCTAACTTACTTCTAAGATATTCAAAAGTGTCCTTTGGTAGTGGCTTGGTGAAGATATCAGCTATTTGTTCCTTTGTGTTAACATGTTCCAACACCACTTTCTTTTCATGAGCTTCTTCTCTAAGATAATGATATTTAATAGATATGTGCTTTGTCTTAGAGTGCATAATAGGGTTCTTTGAAATATTAATGGCAATAGTATTGTCACAGAATATAGTTACTGGATTGGTAACTTTCTCATTTACTCCTTCCAACAATTGTTTGATCCATGCAATGTTGGTACAATTCAGTGCTGCAACAACATATTCAGCTTTGGCTGTTGACTGAGAAACACATCTTTGTTTCTTGCTAAGCCAACTCACTAGTCTTTCTCCTAAGAAGAAAGCTCCTCCACTTGTGCTTTTCCTATCATCAATGTTTCCTGCCCAATTAGCATCACTATAGACTTTCAAATCAAAGTCATTTCCTTTCTGATATACTAAGCCATAATCTTCAGTGCCTTTCAAGTATCTGAAAATTCTTTTGATTGTTGTCATGTGTATTTCCTTAGGATCTGTAGAGAATCTTGCAACAATACCTACTACATGTGCTATATCAGGCCTGCTGTGAACAACATATTGTAGTTTTCCAATCATGGATCGGTAGAGTGTCTCATCAACAGATGCAGATTCATCATTCTTTGATAGTTTGTAGTTTGTAGGCATAGGAGTACTTACTAGCTTTGAATCCTCCATTCCAAATTTCTTCAAGATTTCCTTTATGTATTTGGATTGAGTAATGAAAATTTCATTTTTCATTTGCAGTATCTGTAAGCCTATAAAATACTTTATCTCACTGATTAATGACATCTCAAATTCTTTGCTCATTTCATTACCAAAGATCTTGCATAAAGAGTCATTTCCATAAAATATAATATCATCAACGAATATGTCTAAGATTAGTATTCCATTTTCATCATTCTTCATGTACATGTTGTTGTTCTCACTTGTCCTTATAAAACCAATCTTAATCAAATAAGAGTGCAATCTTTCATACCATGCTCTAGGTGCTTGTTTCAGACCATATAAAGCTTTGTTCAATTTACATACCTAATCTTTATTATTGTCTTCAACAAATCCTTTAGGTTGTTCAATGAAAACTTCTTCTTCTAATATTCCATTCAGAAATGCAGATTTGACATCCATTTGATATACCTTGAAGTTTTTGAAAGCACCATATGCCAACAATGTTCTAACTCCTTCAAGTCTGGAAACAGGTGCAAAAGTCTCACCATAATCAATTCCTTCTTCTTGGGCATAACCTTTGCAAACCAATCTTTCTTTGTTCTGAATGACCTCTCCTTTCTCCTTTAGCTTGTTTTTGAAGATTGACTTTGTACCGATTACATTTTTGTCCTTAGGTCTTGGGACTAGTGTCCATGTGTCATTCTTCTTGATTTGATCAATCTCTTCAGTCATAGCATTTATCCAATCTTCACTATTGAATGCCTCTTTTACTATTCTTGGTTCAAATTTAGATATCAAACATGTGTTCTATCTCAGTTTGTTCCTTTTCATCACTGGATCATCCTTATCTCCTATAATTTGACTTGGTGCATGATGTCTTCTGACATATTTGGCTAATACAGGTTCGGTAGGCTCTGTATGATCCTCTTCATCACTCGATAACTGGATATCTTCCTCTTTTCCTTCAACAGTTATCTCGGTAGGACTTTTCGGTTGCATATAGACAAATTCATCATAGTAATCTGGTTCTTTGGAATTCCTGTTATCAGTTCTTTCTACAAATTCATCAATTTTCACATTTACACTTTCTACTATTTTGTTAGATGATTTGATCAGACATTTAAATGCTTTGCTTCTAGAAGAATATCCTAGGAATGTTCCTTCTTCACTTTTCTGATCAAGCTTGCCATTTCTATCATCTTTATGAACATAGCATTTGCTTCCAAAGATCTTAAAATAACTTACATTAGGTTTCTTGTCATACCAGATTTCATAAGGTGTCTTCAAAGTACCTTTCTTCAATTGAACTTGGTTCAAGGTGTAAACAGTTGTGCTTATTGCTTCTCTCCAAAATGTTTGTGGAACCTTCTTCTCAATCACCAGTGTTCTAGCACAATCCACAATAGATCTGTTTCTTCTTTCAGCTATTCCATTCTACTGTGGAGTCCTCGGTGCAGAGACTTGTCTTTTAATACGATGATTATTGCAAAATATGTTGAACTCATCAGATGTGAACTCTCCTCCTCTATCTGATCTAAGACATTTCAATTGTCTTCCTATTTCATTTTCAACTCTAGCCTTGCACCACTTAAACATTTGAAAAGCTTCTGATTTTTCTTTTAAAAACATTACTGATATCATCCTTGAATAATCATCCACAAATAATATGAAATACTTATCACCATAATAACTTTGAACTTTCATAGGACCACAAAGATCAGTGTGTACAAGATCTAAAATTCCCTTAGAAGTGTAGGACTTACTTGTAAAGTTGGATCTTGTCATCTTGCCCATTTGGTATCCTCGGCACATAGCATTCTCAGGTTTTTCAAGACTCAGTAGACCTCTTACTCTGCGCTTCTTACTTATCTTGATCAGATTATCAAAATTAACATGACAAAACCTTTTATGCCATAACTAGGTGTTATCAATATTTGCATGCAAGAACTTGTTGTGAGTAGAGTCAAGGTGAAATGTATTACCGTTTGTTTGTGTCCCAATAGCAGCTAACTTTCCATTTTTGTCATGAACTTTGACAATTCCTTTCTGAAATTCTATTCGGTAACCTGTGTTGTTTAGCTGTGCTACACTCAACAAATTATATTTCAAACCTTCAACCCAATAAACATCATTGCATCTTTCTTTATCAAGAAGTGTTATGGATCCTTTACCTCTTACCGGACACGGTACATCATTACCAAATCTAACATAGCCTCCATCATAATCTTCTAACATAACAAACTTGTGTTTATCTCCTGTCATATGATGTGAGCATCCACTATCTATAATCCAAGAATCATTAGTGTTTATGTGAGATATTAGGGCTTTTTCTTCATACCTTTCTTCATCTGATCCATCCTTGATAGCAACATAAACAACTTCCTCTGTATCAGTCTCATCTGATTTATCATCTTTAGATTCCTCATCAGCAATTAAGCAGGTCTTTCTATCTCTTCTTCTGAAGTCTTGATGACCTTTGTAGTGATTATCTTTCTGTTTGTCATCTTGGTAATCTCTCTTTTTAGTGAAATCTTTGTTAGGACAGTTAGAAGCCATATGTCCAATCTTATCACAATTGAAACATTTCAAGGGTAGTTTTCCCTTATACTTACCTTTGCCTCTTGGTAACCTTTTGGCCAATAGTGCTTCAAACTCTTCTTGCTTTCTGATTTCTTCATATAGTTTGTGTACCTCCTCCATGTTCTTTTGAAATCTTTCACTTGCTCCACTATGATCTCCTCCAGAGTACTTATACTTTCTTTCATTGTAATCATTAGATTCATTCAAATGAAAAGAACTAAATGCAGATTCAACTTTATTTACCGATGACCCACTGTTATCAAAATTACTTTACTCAAATGCATGTAGCTTACCAATAGTAGCATCCAAGGAAACTGGCATATTAGGTATAGACCTCAATTCATTGATTGCAGAGACTCGGATTGCATAGGCAGGTAGAAAGGTTCTTAACAACTTACTTGTCACATCCTTTTCTTCAACAGTTCCTCCTGCTCTCTTGATTTGATTTACAATCTCCTTGAGTCTTGTACTGTACTGGGTTATGTTCTCACCTTCATTCATCCTCATAGATTCAAGTTGTCCTCTTAGACTATCAACTTTTTCTCTTTGAACATGTTCATCTCCTCCATATACAGATATGAGCTTAGTCCACATAGCCTTCGCATCATAGCAGCCTTCTAGATCATTAAACTCAGAATCGGTCAATGTAGATGTTATTTCAATCATTGCTTGAATGTGTTCTTGATTTTCCTTTATCTCTTCCATAGTTAATGGATAGGTGCTCGGTGTAACAAAATCATTCTCCAGATAGTATATAGCATATTCTCCAACTCTTGATAGATGTAGCTTCATCCTTTTTTGCCATGTAGAGAAACTTGACTTATTCAGCTTAGGTGCATCCCTCTTATACATCTTTGGATCTTTAACTCAAGTGCCTTTAAACTTTCCTTTCGGAGTCCAAGGCTCTGATACCAATTGATAGTTCTGATACTTAATATAAGTACAGATCTGATAGCCAACAAGATGAGAGGGGGGGGGGTGAATCATACAAACTTAATCATTAATGAAAACATCAGATTCAACCTCGGTAACATATATCAGTCATATAATAAAACTGTCAAACATGCAAACTCAAAAGCATATGAACAATATAAACCTCATAACACTAGATTTAACATGGAAACCCAAATAGGGAAAAACCACTGTGGGATTTTGGACCCACTAAGAAATATACTCTTCTATAGTATGCTCGGTTAAAAGCCAATCCTGTTAAAGATTACAAAACACATTGCTAGATGTGACCCGATTAAGGGATTTCCCTCAGATCTGTTAGGATCTTCACTTTGTTAGAAGTGACCTTGTCAAAGGATTTCAAACACTCATTTAGAATGTCACCTTGTTAGAGGATTTACTTATAAGACTGTTAAGTCCACTTGGTTAAGAGATTTCCTGTTACTTTCACAAGCTAACAGTAATACAATCTATCTGCAACTTTACATCTAAAATGCTAAAGCAGATTCTTATTTGTTCAACACAATCTAGACATAGAACTATTCTTGTCTATCTGCTGGGCATCAATACTCTATTATTCCAACAGGTCTTCAAGCTTATGTGCTCGGTGATCACTATGTAGCATCCCTGTGCATACACTTGCCCGCATACACTGTTTATCAACAGTTCCTTATTTATAAACAATCATCTAACCGCTTAATCTCCTTGATCACATTTCCCATGATCAATCATAGCCATCAGATCTTCAATCTTGTCCAGGTTCATTGTATCTTACGATCTAAAAAACATTTTACCCTGCCTCGGAACTTGCACAATAATCTTGGAACTTGTGTTAGGGTAATGCGGTTCAATCTGAGCTGTAGATCTTCTTGCTAACTTTCCATTGCCTTAGATTTGTTAACAAACTTCTTCCACGACTTGCTAATCATTGATCCACTCTAGCTCATTAACTTCTTTCATTAAATATCACATGTAAACATTTAATGCATTCTGTTATAGCTCGGTCACAACTCGGTGAATACTAAACTTTACTCGGTAGACATTCTGTCTTCATTAACCGACTATGATAACCTTAGGGTTTACTGACTGGGTTCCTTAGAGTTTACTGACTAGGTTTTTTGCCTGATAACATAGTGTAGTATTAACCTTTACATTTTACAGCATATGTATGATATTAAAACAATCTAAAACATCAAGATCTCATCATTGTCTGAATCGGTAGAGTTGCCCATTGAATAACTTATCCCTTTATTCATCATATTATTTCCTGTGTCTTTACCAACTTCTTTATAATCTTCATATCATATTGGTTAAGATATGGCAACATCATACTGAATCAGAAAATCAATTTCTTGACGTCAATGACAAAATAATAATATCAAGACAGTAAAACATCTTTAATCAGTTATCTCCATAATCATCAACAACCTTCTCAATATCCTTGTTATATTGCCAACATTTGTGCTATAATTGAAGTTCTATTACTCAAACACAATATATATATTGGTTGTCACAGTGTTTGGCTTCACATTACATCATAGTTGTGTATTATAGCTTGTGGTTTGGAGGTTAATTCAGAATACATATGAAGTATTATATTCCAAAGTTTCATAGGTTGACCTTTATCAAGTAGTAAGTTAGACATGATAGTGTTCACTATGATAGTTAACTTTTCTAATGTTCTAGATTGATGCACCTGAAGATTGTAATGTACACCAGCGAAAGGTAGCATGTGCATGCTCATTGGGTCTATTATATTGTATGTTGGCTAATCCATAGTGTGTCCCCACTCCTAGAGTAGCATGTGGGCTTGTGGATCGAATCCTATTACACATTTGGGTTAATGTTTAATCTTTGGTTGAATTGTGAATATAATAAATATAATCTAGGTGGACTTGAGAATTTAATTAATGTTGTCCAGTATATATATATTGAAGATAAGATTCATTTCATGTGTTGTGTGGTTGATGAAATTAGATGGTTGTTGACATGCAAGTATGTGGGTGATGATGACAAAACTTGTACAAATTGTCTCAATCATAGTGTATGAATTCATTTGAAGATTTTATGCACAATGTGGGGATTTTCTGAAGTTGATTAGATTAGGAAGAAGTTAAGTATTCAACCTTAGAGATACACATTTCATATCTCTCATATTTTATTGAGATTAGTGTCTCACATGATGAGTCAGTACTCTGATCTTGAATTAGAGGATTGGTTTCTCCTATAGGTTGATGCCTACAAATGTAATTAGGGATTGGTTTCTCTAGTAGGCTAGTGTCTACTTCATGTTGTAAGTTCTTTATTATTTTGTGATGTTATATTTGGATAGTAGACCCAATTAGCTATTCTCATCATGATTTTTTCCTTCTAGGTTTCCACATAAATATGGTATTCACCTATTTGGATGTGTGTTTATGTTTACCATTTGATGTTTCTTCATCATTGAGAAACAATTAGTAAATTCTATTAACTTGATGATTTGTGTTTCACAATTGAAAATTTTATTTATGATAATTAATGTTTAATCAATTTGGGATAGGCTACATCGATTCACCGCTTGCACCCCACAATATATCTATGTGCTTAAAATATGTGTAATCTTTTATACCATTTTTCATTACTTCCTTTTTTAAAAAAACTTGAAATGTTGTCAAGTGATTATTAGTCTATTAATAAATTTTATTGTCTCACATAAAACTCACTAAAAATCATTTTATGTTGAGTGTAAATATTTGAAACCATAAAATATAAGACTTAAATTTGAATTCTAATATTTTTTAAATCTATTAACTCTCAATTATAATCTAAATAAAACTAATTATTTATACTATATAGAAATTATTTGAAAAATCTTTTAAATTATTCTAGAATCACATTTTTACAAAAAATATTGATAAAATTCTTATCTTAGAAATGCCTCCTTTGAAATTTTGTGATATATATATATATATATATATGATCCACAGTCAATTTTTCATGTCCATAATATTCTCAACCTTTCTCTTCTCTTGAATCATATATGAATATTGCTAAAACCTTTCATCATTAATAAGTAGTATTAGTTCTTCTTGCTAAGATAATTTTTAAAGTAAAGTATTGGACAATATGTTGGCTTTTCAGGTACCTTGGAAACAATAATTTATCTGGGAAACCTCCACCATGGTTAAAGATAGCTGATGTAAATGTGTAAGAATGTTTCTCTTTCCTTTCAAAATCAATATTTATTTATGTGATCAAATGTTTGTATATGTTTTCATTAATAAAGGAAGGATTAGAATATACAATTAATATTTTATTTTATTTTAGTTGCATTTGTATATAATTTTTGTATGAGATTAATTAGATTTGGTTTGAAGTAAGAAAGTTTTTACTAAATTATGAATAATTTATTAATTTGTGTAAAATAGTGTGTCTCATTTTTAGGATATAAATAAAATAGAACAAATTCATTCAAAATGAAACTCTCAACATGTATATATATGTTTCTTAACCGTTTCCTCCAAATCAAATTATCATTTTGTATAACTTTTTAAAAAAATCAAAGTTATACAAATAAAAAATCTAATAACTATTGTTATTTTTCTAAAAAATATATTTTGCATTCTTTTATGTAAATGTTATACTTTAAAAATAATTATTGTCAACAAATTACATTACAAAAATATTCATCTTTGTTCACTAAGATAGAAAAAAATCAACTACACAAAAAAAGTATTGTACACTCCATTTAGATTCCTTTCTTCAGTGGAAAAAGAAAATTAAATTTGATATATATATATATATATATTTCTATGTTAAAGTTGTTACCAAATGAAATATTATTAAAAAAAAATAGTCAACGAAATCTACCAAAAATACCTTAGCAATAGACATTGAAGATAGAAATCTATAAAACTGATTAAATTTAGATGGGAAGAGCCCCATGATTTTTGGATGGCTCCTAATGGATATAATTCAAAAAATCTCACAAAAGAGTCAAGTTACAGTTTAGATTAGCAGTCACAAATAGTCCAAGATCATACAATTGATCTAAAGGTAGAGGGGTCCATTTTTAGGAATAAAGAAAGTGGTAAAAGAAAATATGGGCTTCATCCACAAGATTAATTTGTCACATTTTCCAATAAAATTATGATTGTATGACCAAAAAAAAAAGTTTATGGGCCCCATCAATCAAATGTTCAAGTTATTGATTGTAAATTATCTCATTTTAAGGTCTTACAATAATCTAGAGTCTAGGGATTCTCATCAAAATTTTAGAGATGGTTAATGTCGAATTAAGCTAGGAATGCATAGAAAGTGAGAAAGATTCGCTTATAAACTGAGATAGGGATATAGGATGAAGCTGCGGACCTGGAATTAGTAGTAAAATGTCGAGACGACGTTGTCCTGCAAATTTGAGCGAAAGTTGACGGGACGATGGCGCCCGACGTGCACACGGTCCTCCGAAATACCCGCGAAACGAAGGGGGATCTGTTTGTCTCTACACAAGGATTCCAGATCTTTAATTTCAGTCGTGTACCTGCAACTTACACACAGAAAAGCGAAGACGATTGGGGGGTTAGGGATTAGGGGTTTTCCCTTAGGTCAAACCCCGGTTTTGGAATTAACCAAGAAATGAGAAATGCTGTAAATGTAAATGACTGTAATGCAAAACAAGTACTAGTACCTTGTTGTAAGAATGTTTGTATTCTTACATGCGAAGGTGTAGATGTTGTTGTATGTTGTATGTTGTATGTTGTAGTATGTGATCTCCTCTTCAATGGTTGAATCCTTGTCTTGAATGCAACACTTAGCCTTGAATGGAGACTTGGAATGATCAATTGCTTGAAGGAATGCTTGAATGCTTGAATGCTTGAATGTTTGAATGTTTGAATATCGCTTCCGCCTTTTTTCCATCCTCTTAAATGAGAGAGGAAAATGTAGTTTATATACTTGCCAATTAGGGTTAAAAGACTGATTTTTCCGACCTTAGGCTAACCAGGAAAGGTTATTTTCCAATTTGCAAACTTAAAGACCCAAGACCCAAAAGAGACCGGGCCCAAAAATAGGGCCAGGGACCAGGGCGTTGGGTGCCATGGTCCTGGGGGACCAGGGCACTGGGCGCCCTGTTCGTGAAGGACCAGGGCGCTGGGCTCTCTGGTCCCACCTCCCAGGACAGTAGGGTGCAAGGAGGGATCAGGCAGGGTGCTGGAAAAATGTAGTTTTTGATGTCGTGGACAAGTTTCGGGGTCTCCATTCAGGTTTCGTGTTGCGTCGCCATCGTGAAGACCCAAATGCGGTCGAAATTGCAAGTGTCACAATTTTAGGATGCTACATTTAGCCCCCACTTTAGCGGGAGTATAAGCGTACGCTCATACTTCTGGTAAAGTACAAGGAAACAACATTGAAAGACTTTCACCACGTCAAGGAGGCAAGACACACCAAGCCCCCAGTGGACTAAGGATCTTACGACTTCGATTGACAAAGTAAAAGGGAAGATCACGAGGGAGAACCATGACTATCAGTAGTAAGGTTCCCTCACTATGAGTCATGCAAGAGAAATACCAAAAATTTTCAAGGCAAAGCTAAGTTCACCAAGAAATTTTCAAGTATTCCTGAAGGGATAGACAGGGTGTATGCCCCCTACGTTAAAGCGATTGCACACGCCTCAATGGGGGTGATTGCTTTAAGGTAGTGATACATATAGGAAATGAGAAGGGAAAGGAGCATGTTATCGCAAGGATTTAGCCCCCAAGTGTGAGATAAACCCAAGGATAATAGACACAAAACACAAAGCACGAGGTGACTTCGCTTTCCTCAGGGTCAGTATGTTGTATGATAATTCATGTATATCATATGTATGTATGCATAATTGTTCTTCATTCCCCAATCAAGGAAGGTCACCTAGAAGAAGGGAACACATGTGTCTTTTGAGTCAACATGAGAGAGACCAAAAGAGATCTCAATGCTTTGCATCGTCCTCAAGTAGACAACACTAAGGACAACAAATAGAAGAATGAGGATAACACATAGAAGAAGTAACAAAAGAGAGGAGGAGAGAATTTGCTATGCTAATGAAACTAGTCTAGCACATCATCTACCCCCCGATCTTGCTGATCAATGTTTTGGGAAGGTAGGGAACACGCTAGAGGAGGAACATCCAACACAGTAGATGGAGCTATCACAAGATCCAAACAAGGGCTATGTTCATGTTCCAAGCCACGTTGTTCTTGTCTAGGAGCTAGGATAAGTGCTTTAGAAAATTCGTTAGATAAATGGTTATCAATATCAACAAGTTCATATTCACTATCAGAAGCAAGAGAAGTAACATTTTCATCATGAATAACATTTTCATCTATATCATCATCAAGATTTATAAAAATAGGATCTTTAACTCACACAGGATCAAGATCATCATGTATCTTATGTTTAGGAGATTTTGGAGAAAATGGAATAATGCTTGTTGAAGGTGTTTTTGGGGATTGCAAAGTTTGAGAAGCAGTTGCTTAAGCTCTAAGACGACGCTTTCATCGGTGTTCACATGCAGAATGGTTTCATCTAGTCTTAGTAGGAAGTGGAGAAGATTGAGGAGGAGGAATGTTCTCATCCTTATCACTTGGGTGTTTAGGTTGTGGTCTTTTAGGCTGGATAATAGGAGAAGAAGAAGGTCTCTTCTCTCTATAAAAAGAAGGAGGAGGAACTGCTCCATATAAAGGAGGAATATTTGGTTTAGGAAGGAGACCAAGTCCATCATGACGAGGAGGTATAGGTCTGCTTTTAGAAAGTTTATTAGGCATAGACATAGTCACATCCATAGGGATGGGTTGGGAATCTTCTTGAGGAAAGACATTAGTTTTATCTTTCAAAGGAAGAAATTCCTTCTCAAGACCGATAGGAATATCAAGTTTGGGTGTTCTAGGTTCACTTAGAGATAGGATCATATCTGTTTTCCACTTTTGATAAGATTTGAAAAGATGATCTCTTCACGGAGGAAGAGATTGGAATTGTTTAGGCCAAAAATAATCAATAGGAACGCTAGAAGTTCTTTCAGCTAGTTTAAAGAGACTATGATTGACAGTAACAACTTCACCATTATGGGGAAATTTCAAACATTTATGAATAGGAGAAGCAATAGCTTTCTTGGAAGATAGCCAAGGATAGCCAAGCTTCACACGAAATTGTTCGGATGAAGGAATAATAGCAAAGTTCACATCGAGGGATTTGTTATGGACCTCAATAGGTAATGTAATAGAACCAATTGAAGGAGAAGAAAATGCATCAAATAATTTCACAATCACATCTATTTTGTCATAGATCACTTGATTCAATTGCAAAGTAAAAAGAAATTCTTCAGTAATAACATTAACCATGCACGAAGGATCAATAAGCACTCCACGGCAAGGTGTATTCTTGACTTTTTCAACTATGTATAAAGGACCATCAGGTGCCCTGATAGTTTCACTAGAATCAAATGTGATGGAAGGTTCTTTATGGTTTTCTTGCTGCTCTACAAAGTTAATCACATTCGGAGTCATAGACACAAGACCATCAGATGAGAAAGAGGAATCATTAGTCTCAATCGCATTAGAGGTATGAGAAGGTAATGGATCAGTAAAAATCTGAAGATTTTGGTTAGGAGGAGCTACAGATGTGTTGCCTTTATCATTCACTCCAGAAATAGAGATAGTATTATTATCAATCAAATCTTGAATTTTACCCTTCAAAGCAAAACATTTTTCAGTATCATGCCCAGGTTGACGATGAAATTGACAAAAAGATTTGTTATCAAAATAAGGTGAATTAATCTTTGCAGGATCTATTTGCCTTATAGGAGGAAGAGTAAGCACATTTTGTTCCAGTAACTTATTCATAATACTATGCAATGATTCATTCAAAGGAGTAAACTTTCTTTCTTTCTTGAAAAACTTAGAAATAGGAGGCACACCTGATGCTGCATTCACATTGTTGTTGATGATGTTTTCATTGAATTTGATGGAATCTCTGTTCGGTTTAAACTTCCCAAATGGTTGTTGACTACTATCACCCTTATCACTCGGAGCCATAGGATGTGATTGTTCCATTTGACTCACAATCAGTTGATAATTGTGAAGAGTTGCACACAACTGTTGGAAAGAAGTAAACTCAGAAAATAGAAGTTTATCTCGAATATCTTTTTGTAAATTAGAAATAAAGATTCCTTGAATATCATTGTTAGGCACTGGAAAAGAGATTTGAGCATAAAAATGCTTATATCTACCAATGAAATCAGTCACTTTTTCTTTAACACCTTGTTTACAATGCATTAAATCAATCAAAGTAACTTTAGGACTTATATTGTTTTGAAATTGTTGAATGAAAGCATTTGCAAGTTGTTCGAAAGAAGTAATGGAATAAGAAGGCAACGAGCAATACCATTGTAGGGCTTTATCTCTTAATGTTCTAGTAAACAGTTTTGCAAGCAACCTTTGGTCATAAGCAAAATCGGTACAGATTGTTTGAAAAGTCTTAACATGTGTTAGATGATCACCTTTACCATTATAAAGCTCCAAATGCGGGATTTCAACATGTTTAGGAGGGATAGCTCGAATAATGTCAAGAGAAAGTGGGCTCGCAACATCAAATGTGGGCACACTAAACTTAGATTGATTCATAGAGGCAATTTGTTGCTGTAAAGAAGAGACAGTTTATGCAAGATTGTTAATGGTCGCTTCAGTCGAAGAGTTCATATTAGATGCGTTAGATTGAGATGGAGGTGTTATGTTATTGAAAGAAGGTAGAGAGTAAGGTGGCGGGACACTATGATAGTTAGTCATAGGAGAGGATTGGAAAGGAGGAACACTACAAGGAGGAATGGAATGGTTGAATGAATTGCCCCCTTGTGTCATGTTCATTTGTGGAGATATAATAGGGACACTCATTGAAGGAATGAATGAAGAAGTCAGATTGATTGAAGGAAGAGGGTTGATTGAAGAAAAAGGATTTCCCCCATGACTGGTGATCATAGGCGGAATGTCTTGTATTGAAGTAGTCATTATGTTTGATGTAAAGGTACGTATGCTAGCAATAGAAGTTGTCAAAGGAATAGAATGATTGACTTGAGTAGGAGGTTGTGTATAACCTAAAGTTTCAGCACAACTCTTCAGAGGCATCACATTCGAATCCACAATGTGTGAAATACCACGCAAAATATCAATTCCATTCTTATCACTTTGAAGCATACGTTTTAGACCCTCAATTAAAGGAAGAGCTTGACTATCGGGGTATTCTTGAGACATCCATTGTCGAAAATCATCAAATTGGTTATCCAATTTCGAAAGTTGTTCTACAAAAACCTCATGGAGAGCTTCTTCATCATTAAGAGGATTAGAGGAATTACCCATGTCCTCATTAAAAAGGCTATTCAAATTAGGTTCCATCTCCTCAGTAATTAAACCTTGGAAGGACTTAATTCTAAGGCTTCGTCTAACGGGAATAGTGTAAGTAGGTCTTATTGTTGTAAAACTCATGCACTAGAGAGGGAGAGAAGATTTTGAATTTAGAGGTAGCAAATTTCAATAAAATCAGCCAATCTCCTAGATTTAAGCTGTTAAATGCAATCACGACAATCTCCCGAAATTTCGAAAAAAAAGTCAGGGACCGTGGCGCTCGGAGTGCACACGGTCCTCGCAACTTTTTTTGAAATTTGCAGGGATGAAAGTTATGATGATTTTAAAGCTAATCTAAAAAAAATTGAGTGATTTTACGATCTGTAGATAGGCCAAATTAAAGTTGCAATCTCAAAATTGAACCCTACCTAGATTGTCGAAAAATGCAAAATTTGAATTTTGAAAAAGAGAGGGAAACTGAAATTTTGAATTTTATGATTTTAGAGGGAATACCAAAAGCATTGCAAGTTTTGAATTTTAAAAGTTGACTCAATTTCACGCAAAATTCAATTTTGAAAGCGGAAATCAAAGTTGGTGTAATTAAGCACTTAATTTCAAAAGTCACACATTGCAAGAATTTGAATAAAGCACTGAAATTTTGAATGAATGCCAACACACTTTTCAGATTTAGGACAGTAAGAAACACAATTTCGACATGAATTTCAATTTCAACAATTTTTGAATGATTAGAAGCCTTAAACCAAGCAATCACAAGACCAACTTTGACTTTAATTTTGAAAGTGTTAGAATTAATGAAATCAGCCAAAATTCTGGATTTTAGCAGAAAAATACAGTAAGATCTAGCTCTCGAAATTTCGAAAAAAATGTCGGGCACGATGGCACTCGGAGTGCACACAGTCCTTGCAACTTTTTTCCAAATTTTTAGGGATGAAAGATATTATGATTTTGTTGCGGAATCCAAAGTTACAGCTGATTTGGAAATGTTTTGATCAGTGAAATTATCAGTCAAAGGTTGAATCAAGAGGGTTTTAAAAATTAGGGTTTTAACACTTAACCACTTAATTTTCAAAATTAAAGCACAAATATGAATTGACAATTTGCCGTAGAAGGGTAGATCTGAAACAAGCATTAACAATTAAACATTTCACAAGTTCAATTTTCAAAAAGAAAATTTAGGGTTTTTATGCAATCAATCTCTAAAATTTGCAAAAGATCAAACATGGAAATGTAATCAAGGAAGCCAATTTTCAGATCTAGTCATGAATAATCAGAAAGGATGTTCACGTCGGGTTCACCAAAATGTAAAGCGGAAAATCGTTGGCGAACCCTAAGTGTTCCCTCCACCACTCCCAAGGGGAAAGGGGGGGTCACTTAGGATTGTCGGTTTTCACTTAGGGGAGACTTTACATTCAAAAGAGGGGTTGAAACCCACAAGATCCAATCCCACACAATGCAAGATTAGATTCTAAATGAGTTTCAAGGGTTAAGACAGAAAGGCTACCCTCTTTTGTAAAGAATGTGGATAGAAGAATTAAGCTTGGAATGCATAGAAAGTGAGAAAGATTCGCTTATAAACTGAGATAGGGATATAGGATGAAGCTGCGGACCTGGAATTAGCAGTAAAATGTTGAGACGGCACTGTCCTGCAAATTTGAGAAAAAGTTGACGGGACGATGGCGCCCGGCGTGCACATGGTCCTCTGAAAAATCCGCGAAACAAAGGGGGATCTGTTCGTCTCTACACAAGGATTCCAGATCTTCAATTTCAGTCGCGTACCTGCAACCTACACATAGAAAAGGGAAGACGATTGGGGGGTTAGGGATTAGGGGTTTGCCCTTAGGTCAAACCCCGGTTTTGGAATTAACCAAGAAATGAGAAATGCTGTAAATGTAAATGACTGTAATGCAAAACAAGTACTAGTACCTTGTTGTAAGAATGTTTGTATTCTTACATGCGAAGGTGTAGATGTTGTTGTATGTTGTATGTTGCATGTTGTAGTATATGATCTCCTCTTCAATGGTTGAATCCTTGTCTTGAATGCAACACTTAGCCTTGAATGGAGACTTGGAATGATCAATTGCTTGAAGGAATGCTTGAATGCTTGAATGCTTGAATGCTTGAATGTTTGAATGTTTGAATATCGCTTCCGCCTTTTTTCCATCCTCTTAAATGAGAGAGGAAAATGTAGTTTATATACTTGCCAATTAGGGTTAAAAGACTGATTTTTTCGACCTTAGGCCGACCAGGAAAGGTTATTTTCCAATTTGCAAACTTAAAGACCCGAGACCCAAAAGAGACCGAGCCCAAAAATAGGGCCAGGGACCAGGGCGCTGGGCGCTCTGGTCCCACCTCCCGAGATAGCAGGGTGCAAGGAGGGATCAGGCAGGGTGCTGGAAAAATGCAGTTTTTGATGTCGTGGACAAGTTTCGGGGTCTCCATTCAGGTTTTGTGTTGCGTCGCCATCGTGAAGACCCAAATGCGGTCGAAATTGCAAGTGTCACAATTTTAGGACACTACAGGAACTTTATCCCTGAAATGAATTTGTTAGAATCTTGGTTGCATGATAGTTTAGTGAGTCTAATAGATATTTTTATATGGAAAAGGAAAAGGTTTTCTCAATTGGAATGAGATAGTGTTTTCAAAGTTAAATCCTATTTTTTAAATGGCTCTAGTTTGTACATACAGTTATAGGAGCCTAGCTTTAATCTTGTTTCTTTTGTTATCAATTATATTTCTTTTGGATTCAATTAAAATATATTCCATTAGAATATAAAAATCTTAAGATACTGGCTTTTTTTGGAAAATCTCTAGGAATTTTCCAAAAACATGATATGAATTTTTTCCAAAACCCCCCAAAAAATTGTTTGATTGTATTTTCTTTTGAATGAAAATGAATCTTTTCATAAGATTTTTCTATTGAATCAAAGTATGGTGTTTGGAATTAACTAATATCTCTCAAAATTCCTAACTTGATATTGCTATGTGCCACACTTTTGGCCATAATGCTAAATATTGCCTTGTAAATTATTCTTTTGTCTACGAGGATCTAGAATTGATTGAAAGTATTGGAAATATTTTTAATGAATATTTAAACAAGCATATCTCTAAAGATGCTCATTTTAACAAGGTTACATTATACAAAGTGAATCTAGAATCTACATCTCTAGTTATTAATGAACTTCCTTAAGAGATTTACTCTTTAAGAATATTCACAAAAATAACTAGAGTCTATTACAAAAATTGCATATCCAATCACTCAAAAATTCCTTATAGAGGATAGCTCCCTTTTTTTAAGGAGTAAGAATCCATCCATCCATGAATCTAATCAACTCATTCTTGGAGAAATTATTTCATGAGAAATTTTCTCATTCTAAGAATTTTTCTTCTTTCAAAAAGAAAATGTCATTTCTTTTCCCTATTGATGAAAATCAAAATCCAAGTACTCAATCATCAGTTATTTCTTGTATATATTAGTAGTAAACTTATTGAAAGAAATTGTTTATGATACAATGGCTAATTCAAAGGTTGGAGAGGTCATTAAAAAATAAATGAGGAGCTCTCAAAATAAATTATTTCTGATACAAAGGTTAACATAGAGGATCTAGTTTTTGGAAGCATGTGTTGTTGTGGTTGTCATTGATGTCAAACTTGTTGTTCTAGATAGTTATTAGTTCAAAAAGTTTGTGGTGCAGAGATTGTTAGGGTTCCCATAGATACTAAGAGGAGGGGGGTGAATCAGTATCTGACCGGTAATGTAATTTCCTTAAGAAAGAACATGCAGAACATAAAGTAACAGTATACCGGTATGCAAGAATTAATGTAATTAATAGAATCAAAAACATCCGCATGAAAAGAACACCATAACACAAGATTTTTAATGAGGAAACCCGGTGTGGGAAAAACCTCGGTGGGATTTGTGACCCACAATATTCACTTACTAGCCAATAAGAGAATATTACTTACAATAGGGGCCAGCACATGCAGGAAGGCCAACTGCCTAGAGCACACTGCTCAATAAGAAGTCACACTGACTTACAATGAGGATTATACAAATCCAATATTCTGTACTGCTTTACAATAGCATCTTCAATGCCAGATTCAGTACCAGTTCTTGCTCTGTTCTTTGCATATACCCTTGACCTATAATTTGCACATTAGGTTTGCCTAATAAATCTCTTTATGCTGCCTATATATATCTGACAAATGTCTACAATGATCTCTTTTATATACAAGAGTCATTTTACAATTTTCCAAGTCGTCTTACAATAATAAACAAAATATTACATATCAAAAATCCTGTCGGCCTCTATGTCGGTATACATCTTTTCTTCTGTGTCGGTGCCGGTGTCGGTGTAGACTGGTCTTGCTGATGCCAGTGCACTGTCTTGCTTGAATAATGCTTTGTCGGTAGACTGACTTGCTAGTGCCATAGGATTGCAAGGTTTCCTGTGTAATGCTTTTCCGGTGCCATAGGATTTCAAGGTTGCCATCAATGACAAAACCTTCAATCACACACAATGTCTCATTGGAGTGTCCATATGCCAACAATCTCCCCCTTTGGCATTGATGGCAACACTCATGAGAAATTTCAAAAAGATATCCAAAAATGTGTAGACCAAAAAAGTGAGTGACTCCCCCTGAGCATATGATCCCTGTGTTTTTTGAATTTTCTCATCCTACTACTCCCCCTTTGGCATCAATGACAAAGGTTAGTAGAGTTTGTAGGTTCAGCTATCCATATCCTCAACCTTGTAGTTGGGTAGTTATTATCTGAAGAAGATCGCCCAAAATTAAGTTTATACTATCCATAAACTTTTTGCTATCTTTTATTGTGGTTTCAGTTCTTGTCACAGTGCCGGTGAGATGCTGCAATTACTCTGCCGGTGTTTTACTTCCCGGTGTTAATGCCTCTGAGATTTCCTTTTGCAGAGATGCTAAATAGTCCAATCTTGGACTTAGTTTAGATCTCAAAAGTTTTGCCTTGTTTATTATTCTCTCTTTCTCTCTTTCCAATTTGAGCAATTCTTCCTCAAAATTTGCTAACTTATCTTCAAAAACAGATAATGAATCTGGTGAGTTGACAAAATTGTCTGCAAGCTTGTTTATTTCTTCTTGTATCTTGCTTATCTTCTTGTCTACATCTATAGTCAGGAAGTTTGTTTTGCATGTGTCTTTATACAGATTCTTGTACTCTTTTAACAAACTACACGGTTTCGGTAGAAGTGTGTCAAAATCTCTATTACACTTCTTAATTCCTTCCTCAAAGAATTTTTGTTTCTCCTTTTCTACAATGTCCTTTACAGATTCTACCTTTAGTTGCTCAAAATTTCCAGAAATGTATTTACATAGTGTATCCAACTATCCTAAAGAATCTTTATTATCTATATTACAATTAGGAGCTATTGATTTCAAAAATGGGATTGAATCATCTATTGCTTTGTAAGCTTGTGAGCTACAATCAGTTATTTTCTTGATGGATTCAAGTAATACCTTAGTCACATTTGATGGTGACCCAACAAACTGAGTATCGGTGGAAATGACCATGCTTGTATTGACCTCTGGTAGGTTAGTTTGTGTTTGCATTTCCTTAAGCACTGGTTTTCCTACTTCATTTCTTACTGGTGGCATCTGTTCTGGAGCCTTTAGCTCTGTCGATTTCTCTGTTTGTGCTTCAGATTCCACCTTTTTCCCTGTATCCACTACCAGTTGCTCTGATACCAATTGTCAGGGTTCCCATAGATACTGAGAGGGGGGGGTGAATCAGTATCTGACCGGTAATGTAATTTTCTTAAGACAGAACATGCAGAACATAAAGTAATAGTATACTGGTATGCAAGAATTAATGTAATTAATAGAATCAAAAACATCCACATGAAAAGAACACCATAACACAAGATGTTTAATGAGGAAAACCGGTGTGGGAAAAACCTCAGTGGGATTTGTGACCCACAATATTCACTTACTGGCCAATAAGAGAATATTACTTACAATAGGGGCCTACACATGCAGGAAGGCCAACTGCCTAGAGCACACTGCTCAATAAGAAGTCACACTGACTTACAATGAGGATTATACAAATCCAATATTCTGTACTCCTTTACAATAGCATCTTCAATGCCATATTCAGTACGATTCTTGCTCTATTCTTTACATATACCCTTGACCTATAATTCACACATTAGGTCTACCTAATAAATTTCTTTATGCTACCTATATATATCTGACAAATGTCTACAATGATCTCTTTTATATATAAGAGTCATTTTACAATTTGCCAAGTCGGCTTATAATAATAAACAAAATATTACATATCAAAAATCCTGTCGGCCTCTGTGTCGGTATACATCTTTTCTTTTGTGCTAGTGTCGGTGCCGGTGTAGAGTGGTCTTGCTGATGCCGGCGCACTGTCTTGCTTGAATAATGATTTACTGGTAGAATGTCTTGCTAGTGCCATAGGATTGCAAGGTTGCCTGTGTAATGCTTTGCCAGTGCCATAGGATTGCAAGGTTGCCATCAATGACAAAACCTTCAATCACACACAATGTCTCATTGGAGTGTCCATATGCCAACAAAGATATCTTGATGTGTTGGTGTTGTAGTTATTCTATTGGTTGTTCCAAAAATGTTCGAGTCTAGGAAGTGTTACTGATGTTGTTTGGTATTGTTATCTTCTTTGGTTATGTTTTTGGCATTATGGATATGTTAGCTTTGTGGTCTAGAAATATCGATGTTGTAGTATATTGATGGACTTGAAAAGAACTGAGGGGGGGGGGGTGAATCAATGACACCAAAACCTGCACTACTTTAAACACTAACTGGTAGATGAACTTAACCAAGCAGTTAAACAAAATACATGCTATCCAAAATGAAATAACAACATCCACCATAACACAAGTGTTTATACGTGGAAAACCCAAATAGGTAAAAACTATGGTGAGATGGAACTCACAAGTTAACTATCTGCAGTAATAGAAAACTGACCGGTTAGGGTCTTACAAATAGCTTTGCTAGGAGAGAATCTTGTTAGAGATACCAAGATTGATTAGAAGCTTTATACCCTGTTAAGAGTACTACCCTATTAGGAGTAACCTCATTAGAGGATATGAGAATTCAAACTAATGGATCACCTTGTTAGAGGATTTTTACAATGAAGCTTGTTAGAGCTTACCCGGTCAAGGGATTTGATTTCATTGTAATGGTTAGAGAACAACAAGAATGGCTTGACCTATTCTGAGTAGCACAAAACTTGCTTGATCAGATCCTTCTAAGTACATTCAACACTGTTCTTCATCTTAACACAAAAAGCTTTTTCACATAACAACTCTTTATATGTTATCATCATCAAAATGATTCACTAAGATGTCTTTAAATAGACATACAAACCTTATGTCGGTCATAGGAACACAATTCCCTAGATGCAGTGTATCTAGACAAGTAAACATAACTCATCACAAAAATGACCGCCAAAAAAATGGTGCTAGTAACTCATCACAAAATTAGATACCAGTTAGAGCAGTTTAATACCGATTGGAATAAAACTAGTGAATCATTGTCATGGAATCTTCCACTTGTTCTTCTTCTTCATCTTCATCTTCATCCTGATTTTGATGCTGACTTAGTGTTACCACAGGTTATCTCTTAGGCACATACTGGTTGACACAAAGTACATGTTAGAGATAGACCTTAAACATACCGGTTGGTAGAGTAAACCAATTGAAGTTACACCAGTAGTCAATGTTATCATATATGTGTGTGAGAGTGTTTCATCAATGACAACAAGTGATGAATACATTACAATCATCATCAAGCCAACATATATATCATAGCTAGTTGTGATATTCTATATTAATCCTACTTTTTGGGTTTGGATATGATTTGTGGAAGATAATTTGATGTGTCATGGGTCTCACCATAGTGTGTAGAGATATGCATAAGAGTGGTTTGTATTGGAGAATATGTTTTAGTTGTTAATTATTTCTATTGAGATGTTACATGTTGGAATATTGTGGGATATGTTTTGATGATTGTAGATTGGTGGAATGCTCTTAGGATGATGTGTTTTGATCCCCCATTTCTCCTAGAGTGGATCCATGTGTGTGTTTTTGATCTGGAAGGTGTATTTTATTTTAGGTTGACTTGGTTTAGGTTTTGAGGAACTATCTTGTATATAAAGAATATATGTGATTGAGTTGTGTGGGTAATATATGAGGAAGTATGAAGTAGAGAATATGATGTAAGGATAGTCAGCACAATTCAATGAAGAACAAAGAAGAAGAGTAGTGTTTGAATGAGGCTGTGGTAGAAGTATGAGATAGTGTGTTGATAGATGAGGTCTGGGTTTTGTGTTTTGATGTTGGTTGATTGATGCAAAGTTAAAGGATAGCTTCATGATTAGGATATCCTTATTTTCAAATCAATTTGATGTATCTTGCCCTATTGTAGTTAGCATCAAGTTTACAAGTCATTTTTGTATCTTACCCCAAGAGAAGTTAGCCTTGGTCTGCAAGTCTGAAGCAATGAGCTCTTTCAATGTAATCTAATATACATAGTGGATATATATTATGGGTAGGTGCTCACAGTGGTTTTTCCCTATTTGGGTTTTCCACACAAAATCTTGGTGTTGATGTGTTGATTTTATGTTGTTGATTAATTTGTTATGTGTTATTAATTTTAATCAGAACTAATTCATCCCCCCTTCTTAGCCTTGTGTTAGGACTAAAAATTGGTATCAGAGAAAGGTTCCTCTTGAGTAAGATTAACCACTTGAGGTAGATCCACTATGGTGTAGGACGTGTATTACAAAGTTCTAATATTCGATGGCACAAAGATTTTGTACTAGAAGGAGAGAATGAAAGAACATTTAGAGACATTGTAGAATGGAATTTGGGACATTATCTGAACCAGATATACACCCTTGTAGGGTGGTCCTCAAACTCTAGATGAGTTAAAGTTACAAGAGGCTAATACAAAAACTAGAGCTATAATTTATAGTTGTATAAGTGATTCAATGTTGGAAGAGTAAGAGGATTAAAAGAAGCCAAAGTTGTATGGAACAAGTTGTGTTTGGCATTTGAAGGAGTTTTGAAGACAAAACGAGCTAGACTTATGAATGTAAAGAAGTATAAATATTTGAGGATGCTTGAAGATGGTGTTGAGAACTATATGCATAGAGTAACTCAACTTGTTGATGATATTAGAGTTGTTGGTGGACATTTGGGTGAAGGTGATGATGTTCAAAATATCTTGTTGATCCTGCCAAAATCCTACAAAGCAAGAAGGTGTGCCATATAGAAAATCAATTATTTAAGCAAGTATACCATTGATTGGCTTACCGGTACCTTCACAACCTTTGAAATTTCAAAAATGGAGGAATAGAAAAGAGAAAATAAAGAGGCAACATTTAATGTTTCTAGACATGATGATCCAAAATGCAGTGGAGATATATATTAAGCTAAAGAAAACTTTGTGAGAAGATTGCGGCAAGGCAGTAGAATAAACAAAGGTTAGTTACCTCTAAAATATTTTTCTTGTGGTAGAATTGCACTTTATGCTTCTCACTTTACTTATAGGGAATAATCTAAGAGACCAAATGATGTGAGAAGAAAAATAAAACTAGAAGATGCAATTTTAAGAAAAGAGAGAAAAAGGGCTTATGTTCTATAGAGGAACATGTATCTAAAGATGAAATTAATGATGAATCAAATGAATAATCCTTGTTTTTATCAATTGAAGAAAATAAGAATGCATCAAAGAAACTAGAAGAAGAGAAAATAGTCAACACTTCATCACTTGCAAAAATAGAACTGAATACATGGACCATTGATTCTAGATGTTCAAACCATATAAATAGTGACAAAGTTAGGTTTATTAATATCAATAGATATGATGGTGGACCAGTAAAAGTTGTTAGAGAAGATGGTGTGGTTATTCCAGGTGTTGAAAGTGTTTCTATTGATGGTAAGCATAAAATTGATGATATTTATTGTGTTGAAGGATTAAGACATGGTTTGTTAAGTGTTAGTCAAATGCGAAGAAAAGACTATGAAATTTTCTTTAGTAGTACCAGATATATGATTAGAAAAGAAATGATCAGTAAAAAGGTTGTAGAAGGGGTTAGAACAAGAGGAAATTTATACTAAATCAAGAATAAAAAAGAAAACAAATGTTTTCTTACATAGAGTGTTGAGATTGTTCTGGCAATTACAAAGAAGACAAGTTATCTGGAAGAGAAAAAGGAGAAGGAAACAAATGAAGAGGAAGAAGAGGAGACACAACAAAAATTCCTATTAAGTATGACCAGAAGCATCATTCAAAGAATTGGGTTATTGAAGACAAGGAAAAATGTATTTAGACAAGAAGAAAAATTGTAGAAGCATAAGAAGAAGCCAACTACTATTTTCTATTGATGACTGAGATGAAGACTTTTGAAGAAGCAAGTAAAGATGAGAGTTGGGTAAAAGCAATGGAAGAAGAACTAAACTAGATTCAAAAGAACAAGACATGGGAGTTGGTACCTAGACCAATGGACAAGAATGTGATAGGAACTAAATGGGTATTCAGGAACAAACTAAATGAGCAAGGACAAGTCACAAGAAATAAAGCAAGACTAGTATGTAAAGGATATTCTCAAGTGGAAGGAGTATATTTTGAATAAAAAATTTCTCCAGTAGCAAGAGTGGAAGCTATACATATTTTATTTGCATTTTCTTCTTATAAGAAATTTAGAGTTTATTAGATGGATTGTTGGACATTGCTACTGCTAGGATATGTTGTTGTCGTTGATGTCAACACATTCCTATGATTTATTGCTTCAGTGGTTACAAATGGGTTCATTGGGATCATGGTTCGGTATATGGAATATTTCTAGTATAATTATAACTTTATGTATTGGTTTCAGTGATTCAAGAGCTTAATTGATCATATCATATGATCTGGTTTATAGTTTGATTCTTCTGATCAATGCTTTGCAGAGTTTGATATTTCCTCCAATATATTCCAGTGTGATCAGATCTTGAGTTGTGGTTTTGCGAGATTGTTTGGGATGTTCATGTGTATCTTAATTTTAGATGGATCACGATTTGGTGCTCCACAAGTTATCTTTCCTCATGATAGTTGATGTTTTTTGAGTGTTCTTGAGTTTCAGATGTTGATTGATGAAGATTTGATAAGTGGTGTTGGTGCAGTTGTTACAGATGATTCTAAGGTTCTTGTTGGTGTTTCCTAATTATGTCCTATTTGTTTTCATGATCTGCATGGTTTTGTTGTTTTTTTTATCCAGTGGTGTTCTTCATGATATGAAACCTATTTGGTGGTGTAGCATGTTACAGTTGATCTTGGAGTTGATTCTGGTGGTGTCGCATGTTTGTGCATTTAGTTTAGGTCCATGTTATGTCATGAATATCATAATATTGGTCTGGTGGTTGATCTTTGTATCATGTGATCTAATTTTGTAATTGAGAGTTGAGGGTTTGGCTGACCTTGTTGTCAAAGTTGATGATCGGTATATATAGATGGTATAGTCATGTAAATTAGGTGTCAATGAAGTGTCTGCATTATCAAAGAATGGTAAAGCTGTGAACAAGTGAATACATCCTTCGACTTTGTGATTGAACAAAGATTGAAGAGTTGTAGAATGGACAAATGTGCTTAATCTAAATTCTCATCAAGCATTTATAGATGATATTATTTTAGTTAATTTGATTCTGGATTGTTGTCCAAATATTTTGAAAACCAGTGAGACTTCCTTGTAAGGTAGTGAATCTTCCCTAAGGATTGTATCTTTCTAGGTTATTATATTTTGAGCACTGAGCTCTAGATAGTGAGCCTAAATGCATTTGCATTCCCCATTGTCATTTTCATATACTACTGTAGAGTATCATCTAATTGTGGGTAGGTTCCCACTATGGTTTTTCCCTTAATTAATTTTTCCACAACAAAATATTGGTGTTGTGTGTTGTGCTATCAATTTTCTTATCATTTTTATTGTTATACACAATGCACCACTGAGAGGGGGGTGAATTAGTGGTCCTTAAACTTTTCCCTTAAACAACCTTATGTGAGTATACTGGATAATAAATCTAACTGAATGCAAACATACTGGATAGTGAGGAGACTAATTAAAAATGCATTCACACAAGATGGACATCACTTAACACTAGCATATATGAGGAAAACCCAAGATGGGAAAAAAACTCAGTGAGAAATGTTGTTGGAGACTATTGCTCCAATCTAGCCTCACAATCAATCCCTGATTGCAATGTTTAGGGCACCAACCCAAGGAGCACCAACCCCTGATTTAGGGCATCAACCCAAGGAGCTGCAACCCATGCATCAAGATCCAACTCAGTGAATACAAAAACACACTTTTATACTAAAGTTATCTTCTTGTTACAAATGGGTTTTGTAACTCTTCTTCAAACCTCTCTATTAGATCTTTTGTCTAGTTCACTGTTGGTTCTCTCTTTGTCGGTTCTCTCTTATGGTTGCCTCTTCTCTTTGCTTCTCTCCATTGGTACTACACTCTGTTGGTTCTATGCCTTCCTTCTCTATAGTTACCTTCACTTCTTCTCTACCGATATGGACATTACTAGTTCTCTCACTGCTACCGGTTCTCTCACTTCAACCTAGTTCTCCCTCACACTCAGTCACTCTTCAGATACTCATTGAGAACTTGACTAATTTTCTCTCATATGCAGAAGCAACGCTCTCCTCTTTAGCAACACTAAACAATATATTTGACTTGCATATTTATAGCTTGGTCTTCTCACCAAAAGCTAATTCAAATTCTAGGCGGTTAGGGCTTCCTCATCAACCTCGAGGCAAAGCAAATCCAATCGGATCTTATCTGATTTTTTTCCCAGACACCTATCTGCACATTACTGCCATTAGCATTCCTTCCAATACATGTTTTCTAAACTTAGCAACCATGGCCCTATATCTTGATCTGCATCTGTCAAAAGGCCATTAATATCTCTATTGTTTCCTTCTCAAGGTTTTCTCACAATCTGATTTTCTTGCTTTGATTCAAGTGCCACCAACTCCCTGATCTTTCTCTGTCATTCACTCTTCCTTGATCTGCACTCCTTTGATCTGATCCACAAATCATGGGCTCCATATTAAATGCACATTTTTAGGAACACCTATCCCTCAAAAAAACTTCACTGACCTCTACATGTGTGCCACTTCATCTCCACGTGGCAACTATGTCAGCATCCACCTTTGTTTAAACATCTGCATCGATATGGATTAGATCACTGACCAACTCCATTACCAAGTTCATCTACCAGCTTACTAACCCTATCAGTTAAACCCTCAAATCAATATGTCATCAACCTTTCACTCTACTTCTCTTCTGATGGAACACTCGACTAGTTAGCACACTTGCTAGCCTACCTTATGCACATCTTCATCAGATGGGAAGTCTTCTACATCTGCACCTTGTCCTTATTATCGGTGTACTTAAATACCGGTAAACACTCTTGATGACACCATGTCATCAACCTTCAATCAAAATCCATCTTCAATCCAGTCATTTTCTTTTGACTACATCTTCTCAGCCTTTCCTTCTTCCTGATCAGCTCGGATCATATCTCAACTGGTTTGTCAAACCCATCACTCATCATCTATACCAGCAACACAACATGCCTTCTTTGTCAATTCAGTGCATATCCCTAATCTTATGCACATGAGGAATTCCTTTGATTCACCGACAAATCTGGTGTGAGCCTTCAAACATCCGCCTTTACCTCTTCTTCCTTGTCTCACAAAACTATGATGCACACTTTGCATAATAGGAGATAAGATCCACTTACTGATGGAGGTGAGTCCTTGTCATCTGAATCCTTCAATGCACTCATGTGGCTTCCTTTCTTGTGCAACATATCTTTAAATAGGCACATGTGATCCAGTGTGGGCAAATTCACTATCAGTCATCTCATCACATGGTGATTGCATCTTCATCCGGTGGGAGTCTTGTTGTTCTTTATCCACATAGCATGTCAGTGACCTGTACATCCTTCTTCTCCTATGTTGATGTGATTCAGGTAAGATTCTACCTCTTCATCACAAATAATAGCTCAAGCACCTTGCTCATCCTGCTTGTACACTATTCATGAGCTTGCCAGTTGGCAGCTACTCACTATCAACACAACTCTTTGCTAGTTAACATCCTTTCCTTACTGATGGCAGACTATATCGGTAACTTGTCCATTTCATCCATATAGGTTAAACACTAACTTGTCTACCAGTGACTCTAGTGATCATTCCTCTGAATGACATTCTCTTCCTTACCTTATCGATGTTCTGCAACACAAGGTGATATCAAAGATATCTCATCCTATACTCCTTCAGGACAGTGTTGCACATACATCTCTTATACCGGTAGTCAACCTATACTGGTTGACATCAATGACAACACAATGCCAAAATTTATCATTGCAGTTAATCAAATTTGCATTTGAGATTAAGTTTTCTAATCCAGTGAAAATTGATTCACCCTCCCCTCTTAGTTTTCCATCATTATTGTTGCCAACAATTTCTATCAGAGCTAGATCCTTCGAAAGAAGCTTACTACTTGAGGAGATCCAAGATGGCAACTGGAGTTGTTTTCTTTAAGGAGAGCTTGAGATTTGATGGAAGAAACTATGCTATATGGAAGAACTAGATGGAGGTACACTTGAAATGTCTTAGAGAGGATTACTAGAAGATTACAAAGGATGCCTATTTTGTTCCTTAGAATGGACCGGTTACTGTTGCTAAGATCAAGGATGCTAAAAATAACATTAGATCTAAGGAAGCATTGTTGAGTGGCCTGACTAATTCTGAGATGACTAATGTGATGGGACTTCATACTGCACATGAGATCTGGGAGAATCTTGAGACCTTATATGAAGGAGATAAAAAAGTTAAAGTTGCTAAGTTATAGAGTTTGAAAGGGAAGTATGAGATGCTAAAGATGGGAGAAGATGAGAACATATCAACCTTCATGAATAAGGTGAATGACCTTGTCCTAGGTATTAGATGTGCTAGTGGAACCCTTGAAGAAGATGAAATTGTTGCTAAGGTGTTGAGATCATTGCCTCCTGCTTACAAACATAAGGTAGCTACTATTGATGAGATCCAGAGTGTGACTAATGTGATAAGAGATATGTTGGTTGGAAAGATTGTTGCATTTGAACTGAGCGAATTTGGTGAATCACATGGAAATTCTATGACAACATTTAGAGAATTTGTATTCAGAAAGAAAAAGTATTATTATGAAGAATAGATAATATCCAGATATGATAGAGAGAGAGAAGAGAGATGGAAGAGAAAGAAAGAGAATTGGATGAGCTTGAAATATTGATTACCTAGAGATTGCCTAAAGGAGTTAGTAAGTATGATGGAAAATTGCAGCTGAAATGTTTCTCTTGCAATAAGATAGGACATTTTTCTTCTAGGTGCCTAAAGAGAATGTCTAAATATGATAGGCATGATAAATTTGATAAGCATTATAGGAATGGTAGATATGAGAAGCCTGCAGAGTATGATATGCCTTACAAGCCTAATTAGAAGTATAAACATCGGAAGAACTATTATTATGCTATTGATGAAGGTGTTATAGATGAAGAATCAGAAGGAGATGAAATTGTGTTTATTTCTATTAAAGAAGATGGACCTGTACCCGTTGATCCTACAAGATAACTATTCAAGAAAAATATTTAGCTACTAAAGTTGAAGAGAATGATGAATGGGTAATTGACAATAGTTGTTCACATCATACGACCGATGATAAAAGAAAATTTGTGAATATGGAGAAGTATGATGGTGGAATAGTAATATTTGGAGATGAAAAAGATTGTGTGATCTCTGGTAGAGGTTCTATTTCCTTTGATGGTAAGAATAACATTGATGATGTCTTGTATGTTGAAGGTTTGAAGCATAATCTTTTAAGTATTGTATAGATGGTTGACAAAGGTTATGATTTGCAATTCAAGAATGGAAAATGCAAGATCCTAAATGCCTCCAATATACTAATTTCATTAGGAACTAAGACTAAAGGTAATATCTTTCATTTAAATGCTCGTGACAAAAATTGCTTGATTTCTAAGATTGATGAAAGTTGGTTATGGCATATGATAATGTGTCATGTTAATTTTGACTCAATGATTAAGATCATTTATACTCAAGTTGTTAGAGATTTGTCTAAAATTGTTAAGCCTGCTAATTTGGTATGTAAGGAATGTCAAATGGGAAAGAAAACAAGAATTTCTTTCAAGAGTAAGCAATATACATGTGATGGATTTCTAGATCTTCTGCATAGTGACCTATATGGACATATAGCAATAAGAAGTGTGCAAAGTGATAGATATTTCATGTTACTAATTGATGATTATTCCAAGATGATGTGGGTTACCTTTTTGAGGGAAAAATCAGAAGCATTGGACAAATTCAAGATATTCAAAGTAAAGGTTGAGACTAAAACAAGACTAAAGATAAAATGTCTGAGATCAAACAAAGGAGGAGAATTTTGTTTCTGTGAGTTTGTCTCATTCTATGAGAAGCATAGAATTAGAAGACAATTATTTACTCCTAGAACCCCATAGAAAAATGGAGTTGTTGAAAGGAAGAACAAAACTATCTTGGATGTTGCAAGGACTAAGCTAATTGAAGGGAATGTTTCAAAGATCTATTGGAGAGAAGATATTAGCACTATTGTTTACACATTCAACCGAGTTCTATTAAAAGGTGATTTCGGTAAAACTCCTTATGATCTATGGTTTGATCATGTTCCTACTGTGAGATATTTCAAAAATTTTTGAAGCAAGTGTTATATCAAGAGAGATGAGGATATAGGAAGGTTTGATGCAAGAAGTGATGAGGGAATTTTCTCAAGATATTCTACAAAGAGAAAAGCCTACTAGTGCTACAATAAGAGACTGAGAAAGATAGTAGAATGTGCAAATGTGAAGGTTGACGAGAACTGTGGAAAAGAAATAAAAGCATGTAGATATGATGATAATTGTAGTGTTGTCTTAAAGAAAATTCAGATAGAAGAATGAAACAGAATGATCTAGTAGAAACTGTTAATCCAGATATTGTTGTTGCCAGTGAAGAGGTGCAGGAACCTAAAAATCAGAATAATCAGAATACTCTGAGGTATGTGAGATTGAATCATTCTGAAAACTAGATCATTGGTGATAAAAACAAAGGCATAATGAGTAGAAGAAGGCTAGTTGCTAAAGAGGTATGTTTGATTTCTAAAATTGAACCTAAAGATGTTGTTGAAGCCTACAAAGATGAAAATTGGATGAAGGCTATGGAAGAAGAATTGAATCAGATTGAAAAAAATAACACATGGAAACTTGTACCTAGACCTAAAGACAAGAAAGTGGTTGGTATTAAATGGGTATTCAAGAGCAAATTGAATGAAGTCGGAGAAGTTGTCAGAAATAAAGCCAGATTGATATGCAAAGGATATTCACAAAAGGAAGGAATTGATTATGAGGAGACTTTTTCTCTGGTAGCTAGACTTGAAGTTGTTAGACTATTACTTGCATATGCTACTTACAAGGATTTTAAAGTATATCAGATGGATGTCAAGTCAGCCTTTTTGAATGGTGATCTTGAGGAAGAAGTCTACATTGAGCAACCTAATGGATTTTCACTATCAAATGATGGAGACATGGTATGTAAACTGAAGAAAGCTCTTTATGGACTAAAACAAGCCCCTAGAGCATGGTATGCTAGATTGGATAAGGATTTGCTGAAATTGGGATTTAATAAAGGCACTAATGATAGTAATCTATATCTCAAGATTGAGAATGATAACATTTTGATTATTGAAGTTTTTGTTGATGACATTATCTTTGGAGGAGATGATGACTTGAGTATGAAGTTTGTCGATGATATGCAGAAAGAATTTAAGATGTCTATGACAGGTGAAATGAAATTTTTCTTAGGTTTGCATATTTTACAGATTGGAAAAGGTATTTTTATATCTCAGGATAAATATGTGAAGTAATTACTAAATAATTTTGCGTTAGAATATTCTAAACCAGTTAGAACTCCTATGATCATTGGCTACAAATTGTCCAAGAATGATGAATCTTCAAAAACTAATCATACCTTGTATAGATCTATGGTTGGTGGACTGCTATATATGACTTAGACTAGACCTGACATTATGCATGTTGTGTGCGTGACTGCTAGATATCAAGCTAATCTGAAAGAGATTCATGTCACTGATGTAAAAAGGATATTCAAATACTTGAAAGGGGTTGTGGATTATGGTTTATGGCATTTGAGGAATGATGATTTCATGTTATGTTCTTACATTGGTGTTAATTGGGCTGGTGATGTTGATGACTGGAGGAGTACCTCTAGTGGTACATTCTTTTTGGTAAGAAAGTGGTTTCATGGGCAAGTAAGAAACAAGATTCAGTTTCCCTATCTACTGTTGAAGTTGAATACATTGTTGTTGCTAGTAAATACACTCAGGTAGTTTGGATGAAACAAATTTTGAAGGATATCAAAGTTGTCTATGATGAGCCTACTATCACATATTGTGATAATTCCAGTGCTATTAATATGTCAAAGAACTTGGTGCAACATTCAAAGAATAAACATGTATCAATCAAGTATTATTTCTTGAGACAAAAAGTCAGTGGAGAGGAAGTGAAGATAGAGTATGTGTCTACAAAGGAACAAAATGCTGATATTGTCACCAAAACTTTTCTTGTAGATACATTTGTCTATTTGAGAGACAAGTTAGGGGTATCTACCCCTCTTGATGGGATCTAGATGCATTGAGTTGCATCAATCTGGTGGACTTCACAGTCTTATCTTTTTGTCTGGATTGGTGAGTTTATGTTGCTCGTCTGATGGAGTAGTATGTTTGTGGTTCACTTGAGCTAGTTATAATCATGATTTGTTTATGTAAGGGGAGAGTTTGGTTTTTAGTTTTGAGAACCTTTGTCATTGATGTCAAAGGGGGAGAGAAAGCATGTGAAAAAATGTCTTATCTACTGTTGGTGAGCTTGATCTTAGGGGGAGTTTGTTGGAGATGTTTTCTTTTTTTGCATTGATTGTTTTTCATATCCACATTTTACCATTAATGCCAAAGGGGGAGATTGTTGGAAATTGTTGTTGCTAGGATATGTTGTTGTCATTGATGTCAACATATTCCTATGATTTATTGCTCTGGTGGTTGCAGATTGGTTCATTTGGATCAGGGTTCAATATATGGAGTATTTCTACTATCATTATATCTTTTTGTATTGGTTTCAGTGATCTGGGAGTTTAATTGATCATATCATATGATCCACTTTATAATTTGATTCTTTTGATCAATGCTTTGCAGAGTTTGGTATTTCCTCCAATATATTTTGGTGTGATCAAATCTTGAGTTGTGGTTTTGGGAGATTGTTTTGGATGTTCATGTGTATCTTCATTTTAGATGGATCATGATTTGGTGCTCTGCAGGTTATCTTTCCTTGTGACAGTTGATGTTGTTTGAGTGTTCTTGAGTTTCAGATGTTGATTGATGAAGATTTGATAAGTGGTGTTGGTCCAGCTATTACAGATGATTCTAACATCCTTGCTGGTGTTTCCTAATTACTTCCTATTTGTTTTGATGATATGCATTGATCTATGTGCATGGTTTTGGTGTTTTGTTTATCTGGTGGTGTTCTTCATGATATGAGACCTATTTGGTGGTGTAGAGTGTTGCAGTTGATCTTGGAGTTGATTATGGTGGTGTTGTGTGTTTGTGCATTTGGTTTAGGTCCATGTTATGTCATGAATATCATAATATTGATCTGGTGGTTGACCTTTGTATTGTGTGATGTAATTTTGTAATTGAGAGTTGAGGGTTTGGTCGATCTTGTTGTCAAGGTTGATGATCAGTATATATTAATGGTATAGTCATGTAAATCAGGTCTCAATAAAGTGTCTGCATTATCAAAGAATGGAAAAGGTGTAAACAAGTAAATACATCCTTCAGATTTGTGATTGAACATAGATTGAAGTGTTGCAGAGTAGACAAATGTGCTTAATGAGAACTGTTACTAGGCATTTGTAGATGCTATGCTTTTAGTTCAATTTATTTTGGATTGTTGTCCAAATATTTTGCAAGTCAGTGACACTTCCTTCTAAGGTAGTGAACCTTCCTTGAGGGTTGTAGCCTTTAGGGTTATTATATTTTGAGCAGTGAGCTCTAGAAAGTTAGCCTGAATGAATTTGCATTCCCCATTGTAATTTTCACATACTACTACAGAGTATCGTCTAATTGTGGGTAGGTTCCCACCATGGTTTTTCCCTTAAATAGGTTTTCCACATCAAAATCATGGTGTTTTGTGTTGTGCTATCAATTTTCTTATCCTTTTTATTGTTGTAGTTAATCAGATTTGCATTTGAGGTTAAGTTTGCTTATCCGGTGAGAACTGATTCACGCCCCCCCCTCTCATTTTTCCATCATTGTTGTTGCCAACATGGATGTCAACTCAACATTTTTAAATGGAGATCTAGAAGAAGAAGTATACATTGAGTAATTAAATGGGTTCAAATTAACAAAAGATTTGGATACGATGTGCAGACTGGAGATAGCATCCTATGGGCTTAAACAAGCACCTAGGGCCTGGTATACAAAATTAGATGAGTATTTTCTTTGACAAAATTTCATGAAAGGTATGGAAGACAATAATCTTTATTTTAAGTTTGATGGGGATAAGTTACTAATTGTTATAGTTTATATGTTGATGACATTATATTCAAAGGGAGTGATAGCTTATGCAAAGAGTTTTCTAAAGAGATGTAGAAATAATTTGAAATGTCAATGATTGGTGAGTTATCCTTTATTGGGTTACAAGTTATTCAATCTAAAATTATAATTTTTATCTCACAAAGCAAATATGTAAATGAGATGTTGAATAAATTTTATTTTGATGGTTTGAAAATTTTTACAACTCCTTTGAACACTAGTTGCAAGCTAAGGAAAAGATGACGAGTCTTTGGAGGTTGATCAGAAGAAGTACAGGTCAATGGTTCATGGATTGTTATATTTTCCTGCATCCAGACTAGATATCATACAGGTTGTGTGTTTGGTGGCTAACTTTTAGGAAAATATGAAGGTGACACTTGAGAAAGCTGTGAAAATAATTTTTAGATATTTGAAAGGTACTATGGATTTTGGACTCTGGTACAAAAATGTGGAGATTTTATGTTGAAGGCTTATACTGATGCATATTGGGTTGGAAGTAATAATGAATAGAATAGTACTAGTGGTGGTGCTTTCATTTTAGGAGATAGATTGGTCTCCCGGTTCAATAAGAAATAGGATTTTGTTTCTCTATCTACTGTTGAAGAAGAAAATATTGTAGTAGCATCTTGTTGTACTCAGGGAATGTGGATGAGACAGACTCTTAAAGAAATTAAAGTAACATATGATGAAGCAATTTCTATTATGTGTGACAATACAAGTGCAATAAAAATTTCAAAAAATTTGGTTATACATTAGAAAACAAAACACATTTTAATCAGATATCACTACTTCTAGAGAAAGTTGTTGAGAAGGAATTTTGGTTGAGATATATTTATAGAAAAGAATAGGTTGTATATATTTTCACCAAGGCATTTGAAAAGGATACATTTCAACTTCTTTGAGAGAAGTTTGGGGTTATTTCCCTCCCTTTTAGCTAGGTGCATTATGGAGATGTATCTTTCTAGGGGGAGATTTCAAGAGAAATTCTTCTCCCTAAATTGATGTTGTGGATACTCTCAAGAGGAGCATTGGAGTGTGTGTTGGTGTTGTGACATTTTTTTTTTATGGAAAAGAGCGAGAGATAGAGGAAATTTACTTTGGAGTGAAAGAGAATGCAGTTTCTCATAGAGTAGTATTGTGTTGGTCAGATTGGTCAAGTGTTTCCATCAATGACAAAGAGGGAGATTGTTTGAAGTGTGTTGTTGTGGTTGTCATTGATGTCAAACTTGTTGTTCCAAGTACTTGTTGGTTCAAAAAGTCTATGGTGCAGAGATATCTTATTATTTTGGTGTTGTATTTATTTTATTGGTTGTTCCAAAAATGTTCGGGTCCAAGAAGTGTTACTAATGTTGTTTGGTATTGTTATCTTATTTAGTTATGTTTTTGGCATTATCGATATGTATTTATTACTCTTATTTCATAGCTGGTTATTATATACTATGTTAATCCTACTTTATGGGTCTAGACATGATTTGTGGAAGGTAATTTTTATGTGTCATGGGTATCACCATAGCATGTGGAGATCTATATAAGAGTAATTTGCATTAGAGAATATGTTTTGGTCATTAATTTTTTATATGGACATGTTATGTGTTGGAATATTATGGGTTATGTTTTGATGATTGTGGATTGGTGGAATGATCTTAGGAAGATGTGTTTTGATCCCCTCTTTCTCCTAGAGTGGATTAGCATTTTTGGTCCAAAAGGTATGTTTTGTTTTAGGCTAACTTGGTTTAGGTTTTTATGATCTATCTTCTATATAAATAATTCATGTGATTTATTTGTGTGGGTAATATATGAAGAAGTATGAGGTAAAGAATTTGATGTGAGGATAGTCAGCGAAATTCAGTGAAGAACAAAGAAGAAGAGTTTTGTTTGCATGATATGCAAGCTGCTTGAGACTATGGCAAAAGTATGAGACAATGTGTTGATAGATGAGGTCTAACTTTTGTGTGTTGATGTTTATTTCTTGATGTAGAGTTCACAGATAGCTTCATGATCAAGAGACCCTTCTTTTAAAATCAATTTGTTACATCATTCCCTATTGTAGTTAGCATCATGTTTGCAAGTGATTTTTATATATTGTCCCAAGAGAAATTAGCCTTGGTCTACAAGTTTGGAGCTATGAGATATTTTATTGTAATATGATATACATAGTGGATATATAATGTGGGTAGGTTCTCACCATGGTTTTTCCCTGTTTGGGTTTCCCACATAGAAAATCTCGATGTTGATGTGTCGATTTTGTGTTGCTAATTAATTTGTTATGTGATGCATTAATTTTAATCATAATTGATGTAGCCCCCCTCTTAGTATTTCCTTGGGTTCAACAATTGGTATCAGACCAAGGTTCCTTTTGATAGCCTTAATGTTTTACATAGATCCTAGATGGTACAAGACGTGCATTAAAAAGGTTTGATATTTGATGGCACAAACTTTTTGTACTAGAAGGAGAGAATGAAAGCACATTTGGAGACATTGCAGAATGGAATATGGGACTGATGGACTTGAAAAGAACTAAGAGGGGGGTGAATCAGTGACACCAAAAATTAAACTACTTCAAACACTAAACTGTAGATGAACTTAACAAAACTTTTAAACACAATGCATGCAATCCAAAATGATATAACATCATCCAAACTAAGTAAAACATCCACCATAACACAAGTGTTTGTATGTGGAAAGCCCAAATAGGTAAAAAACCATGGTGAGATGGAACTCACAAGTTAACTATCTATAATAATAGATAGCTAACTAGTTAGGGTCTACAAATTTCTCTGCTAGGAGAGAATCTTGTTAGAGTATTTCAACAATGAAGCTTGTTAGAGATTACCTGGTTAGGGGATTTTGATTATGCTATAATTGTTAGAAAACAATAGGATTGGTTTGATCTATTTGAGTAGCACAATACTTACTTGATTAGATCCTTCTAAGCATATTCAACACTTCTCTTTTACATACTCTGCAACTTAACTATTTTTCCTTTCGCACACAACATATCACTTTCACTCATCATGAAATAATTCATTATGATGTCAATATATAGACATTATGTTTTCATGTTGGCCTAAAGAAATCATAACACAATTTCCTAGGTGCAGTGTATCTGGTCAAGTGATCATAACTCATCACAAAAATCAACGAATATTGGTTGGAACAATTAATACCAGTTGGGGTTAAATATATGAACCATTTTCCTTGAATGTCCTCATATAATCTCCGCTTGATCTTCATGTTGATGCCGCTTAATGTGTATCCACTAGTTGTCTTGTGTGCATATACCGATTATCACAAAGTACCGGTTAGAGATAAACCTCTTAGTATAATCTCTAGCATATCGGTTGTAGTATAAACAACTTGAAGTTATACCGGTAGACAATATAAACATATGTGTTTGTATGTGTTTCATCAATGACAACATATGATGAATATATTACAATCATCATCAAGCCAACAATCTCCCCCTTTGGCATTGATGGCAATGTTAGGACCCGGAGGCAACTGAGAGGGGGGGTGAATCAGTTGTCTAATAATTTTATCTCAAAATAGATTTAACCAAACTTGAAACTTAATACCGGTAAACCAAACTAAATGTCAGTAAATAGATTAATAGTTAATAATAGTTCTGGTGAAACTTAATGCATGAAACAGAAAGAGAAACAATATCCAAAACACATAACACAAAGATTTGTATGTGGAAATCCTATAAGGGGAAAAACCACAGTGGGAAACCTTACCCACAATCAGATGATACTACTGTAGATAGTATGTGTTTACAAATTGGGTCTACACATGCAAAAAGGCCAGCTGCCTAGAGCTCACTGCTCAATCACAAAATAGGAATCACACTGACTACAAAATAGATGATTAAATCCAATGATAATGTACTGCTCAAAGTAGTATCTTTAATGTCCTTCCTTGAACCTTCAAATGATGACTGTGTGAGTAGCTCATCTTATATTCACATATATTGAATATCACAACCTTATAATACCTTATTGCCTACCACCTCTATATGAATCTCACAATTGAGATCTTACATATATACCAAAACCTAAGATGAAATGTGTAGGTCGGCTCACTAAGAATATTACAATAAAAATCAATTACAACAAGTCAAGATGCGATGCATCATATCATCTTAACAATAATATTAATTGATTAAGCTATCTCCATAACACATCATGCTGATCTGGAATAGATATTGCATGCCAGTTCATAACCTAGACCAATTTGTCAGTAACAACAAATATGTCAATCCAATTAGACCAATAACCAAATATCCAAAACCAAGTGTCCAAACCATGTCTTCGACATAACCAACTAATCTCCATATGATAACAAGTTATCCTTAGTGCCGGTGAACAATATAACCTGTCAGTGAACCAAATACTAGTGACTTTTCATAAGTCACTAAACTTGCCAATGAACATAATCAAAGATCTCCAGAAGGATAAATGTTGACATCAATGACAAAACCAAGCAACATATCCATAATACCAACAATCTACCCGTTTTGCATTGATGACAACACAAGATGGAAAAACCATCTAAGTGCCAAAGCAGAAATGCCAATAAACCAAAAACCAATAATCTCCAGATTAGAATATAAATGCAGAGAGTAAAAGTCTCTCCCCCAATGAATAATCTCTCTCCAAAGGATTTTTTTTTTTTTCCGTAGATATCTCTCCCCCTTTGACATCAAATGCCAAAGTAATGCAAATGCCAAATACAACCAGCTACAAATACCAACTTGTCCAACTACTCCCCTTGAGAAGTAGCTCTCCTTCATCAAAGCCGGAAAAAGGTTTCTCTATAAATTATGTCGGTTTGATGGCAAACATCAACTATCTAAGTCTCTACCGGTGAGGGTACAACCCCAAGTTGTTCTCTGAGATATTCAAAAGTTTCCTTAAGCAAAGGCTTAGTAAAAATGTCTATAATCTCCTCTTTAGTATTCACATAAACCAATTTCACTTCTTTTGCTTCAACATTCTCTTTCAAAAAATTGTATTTGATAGAAACATGTTTAGTTTTAGAGTGAAATACTGGATTCTTAGATATATCAATTGCTGCTGAATTATCACAATAGATTATTATAGGTTCTTTGCATTTTACCTTTATGTCCTTCAACATTTGCTTAATCCATAATACCTAAGTACAATTAGTTGCTGCTACAACATATTCTGATTCTATTGTTGATAATGATGTACAACTCTATTTCTTGCTCAACCATGAAACCAATCTGCTACCAAGAAAGAATGCCCCTCTGGTGGTGCTCTTTCTATCATCTACATCTCCTGCCCAATTAGCATCAGTGTATGCACATAACTCAAAATTTTCATCTTTAGGATACCATAAACCAAGATCTGTTGTGCCTTGTAAATACCGAAAAATCCTTTTCACTGTTGATTCATGATTTTCTCTAGGATTACTCTAAAATCTTGAAACAATACATACTGCATTCATTATATCAGGTTTTGTTTGTGTCAAATATAGTAAACCTCCAATCATGGATTTGTATCTTGTTAGATTAATAGGAGCTTAATCATCCTTCAATGATAGTTTATCAATTGTTGTCAGAGGAGTACTTACCGGTTTAGAGTTTTCCATACCAAATTTCTTCAGTAATTCCTTCAAGTATTTTGATCGACATAAGAATATACCTTTATTAGTCTGAGAAATCTGCAATCCTAAAAAGAATTTTATCTCCCCAATCATAGACATTTCAAATTCTTCCTGTATTTTGCTAGAAAAGTCTTTACACAATCCATCTTCTCCTCCAAAAATGATGTCATCAACAAAAACTTCAATAACCAAAATGTCTTCATTAGTCACTTTGAAATATAAGTTGTTGTCAGCATTACCTTTAGTGTAACCAAGTTTTATGAGATATTTGTCCAATCTACCATACCAAGCTCTAGGAGCTTGCTTCAATCCATATAAAGCTTTCCTTAACTTGAAAACCATATCTTTATCATTTGTCAATGAAAATCCATCAGGTTGTTCAATGTAAACTTCCTCTTCAAGATCACTATTTAGAAATGCACATTTAACATCCATTTGATAAACTTTATAGTTCTTGTGTGCTGCAAATGCAAGAAATAATCTGACTGCCTTAATTCTAGCTACCGATGCAAAGGTTTCATTGTAATCAATTCCTTCATTCCGTGAATATCCCTTACACACTAATCTTGCTTTGTTTTTGATTACCTTACCATCTTCATTAAGTTTATTTCTGAATACCCATTTAGTTCCGATTACATTTTTATTTTTAGGTCAGGGAACCAGTGTCCATGTATTGTTCTTTTCAATTTGTTCTAATTCATCTTCCATAGCCTTGATCCAATGTTTATCTATACATGCCTCAATAACAAATGTTTCAATTTGAGAAATTAAACATACCTCTTCATTTGCCAGTCTTCCTCTAGTCATAACTCCTTGATACTTATTCCCAATTTTCTGACTTTTAGAGTGATTCAATCTAACATACCTAGGTGTGTTCATTTGTTGTTCTTCAGTCACTGAGCAATTCTCTGATGATGCTGGTGTGACTAGATTAACATTATGTATTGGTGCATTCTATATAGGTTCATTTGTGATTATCTCAACTGCCGATTCAGAATCCATAGACCTTGAATTTCTTCTAAAGTGTTCATCAATCTTCACATTTGCACTCTCAATGATTTTCTGCAATCTCTTATTAAAACATCTATATGTTTTTCTTTTAGATGAATACCCAAGAAATATTCCTTCATCACTTCTAAGATCAAATTTACCAATATACTCATCTCTCCTAATGTAACATTTGCTTCCAAATATTTTGAAGTACTTAAGAGTAGGAATATCACCAAACCATAATTCAAAGGGTGTCTTACCAGTTTCACCTTTGATGTGAACTTTGTTGAAAGTGTAAACCACAGTATTCACTGCTTCTCTCCAATATACATGAGGTAGATTTTCTACTAATATCATGCTTCTAGCTACATCCAGAATAGGTCTATTCTTCCTTTCCACAACTTCATTTTGCTGAGGTGTCTGGGGTGCTGATAGTTGTCTTCTTATTCCATTCACTTCACAAAATGCATTGAACTCCTTAGATGTAAATTCACCTCCTTGATCTGATCTTAAACATTTGATTTTCTTGCCGGTTTCATTCTCTACAAGTGCCTTGAATAATTTGAATTTCCCAAAAGCTTCTGATTTCTCCCTGAGAAAATTAACCCAACACATTCTAGAATAATCATCAATGATTAGCATAAAGTATCTATCTCCCTGTAGACTTCTTGTTCTTGTCGAACTACATAAGTCAGTATGAATTAAATCAAGAACATTATTGGTTTTCTCATAAATTCTTTTGAAAGTTGTTCTAACTTGCTTTCCCAATTGACATTCCTTACATATCGGATTGTGAGGTTTTACAATCTTAGGTAAATCTCTTATTGCCTTAGATGAACTAATATTCACAATGCAATCAAAATTTACATGACAGAGTCTTCTATGCCATAACCAACTTTCATCAATATGTGCAATCAAGCATGTCTTTTCAATGTTATTCAAATGAAAGATATTACCTCTAGTTTGATTACTAGTTGCAACTTCCAAACTAGTTTTGTTCATGATTTTGCATTTACCATTCTTGAATTGTAACTGAAATCCTTTTTCAACTAGTTGACCAACACTCAAAAGATTGTTCTTCAAACCTTCAACATAATAAACATTGTCAGTATTGTGCTTACCATCAAAAGATATAGTGCATTTTTCCTCTGATCAAACAAGCTTTGTCATCTCCAAATATTACTAGACCTCCATTGTATTCCTGAAAAGATAAGAATTTACTTTTATCACCAGTCATGTGATGTGAACATCCAGAATCTATAATCCATTCGTCCATTTCTTCAATTTTAGCTGCCAGCTCCTATTCTACAAGTGGAATAGTAGGTGTTGGTTGATCTTCTATTATTGAACCAAAAACCCATCTATTGTCTCCTGCTTCTTCATCAGAATCAACAGTAACTCCTTCATCGACATAGTAACATGATTTGTCTCTATTGTTCTTAAATCTATATCTCTGATATTCAAGGTTAGGTTTATATGTTCTTTTAGCTTCTTCTCTCAATCTTGCATGTCTATCTGGACATCTAGATGCCATATGACCAATTTTATTATAGTTAAAACATTTAAAAGGTGCTTTACCTTCATACTTACTTCCAATAGGACCTTTAGGCATTTTCCTTGCAAATAGTGCTTCAAGCTCTTCAAGTTCTTCATTTTCCTTTCTAATGTCTTCAATTTATTTTGTATAGAGTGCTTTCCAATCAGATTTATTAGCTAATGATGAAGATTCTATAGATGATGATGCTTTGAAAGCTAAATCTATCTTAATTGTAGCAACAGGACCAAACTCCTCAAGCTCAAATGTTGAAAGTTTTCCAACCAAGGTAACTCTAGATACTGATATATTAGGCATAGTTCTTAACTCATTAATAGTAGTTACTTTCATCTTGTATGTCAGTGGCAATGCTCTTAAAACTTTAGAAACAATTTCATATTCACTTAAGGAACCTCCACAACATTGTATTCCCAAAACAATTTCATTAACCCTTTCCATAAAAGAAAAAACTCTTTCATCTTCTTCCATTTTCAAATTTCCATACCTAACCCGGAAGCATTCCAGTTTTGCAATTTTGATAGTGGTATCTCCTTCATCCAATGTCTCCATCTTATCCCAAATAGCTTTAGTAGTAGATTGATTTGATAATCCCATGATTTCCTGATCTAACAAGGTGCTCAAAAGTGCTTCTCTTGCTTTAAAATCACTCTCTTCATCCTTAGCCAATATAGGTGGATTAGGTTGACCTTGTGTAGGACCAACATAACCATTTTGTGTAACATCCCATATGTCTTTTCCAATGCAATTCAGATGTGTCTAAATTCAGATCTTCCATATACCATAGTTAGTTCCATCTAGTTTCAGACTGTCCTTCCTGAAATAGTTAGTTGCCATAGAATCTCCTCAAGCTGTTAAACTTCTGCGAAAAGAGAACTTAGCTCTGATACCAATTGTTAGGACTTGGAGACAACTGAGAGGGGGGGGTTGGTGAATCAGTTGTCTAATAATTTTATCTCAAAATAGCTTTAACCAAACTTGAAACTTAATACTGGTAAACCAAACTAAATGTCGGTAAATAGATTAACAATTAATAATAGTACCAATGAAACTTAATGTATGAAATAGAAAGAGAAACAATATCCAAAACACATAACACAGAGATTTGTACATGGAAACCTTGTAAGGGGAAAAACCACAGTGGGAAACCTTACCCACAATCAGATGATACTACTACAGATATTATGTGTTTACAAATGGGGTCTATACATGTAGAAAGGCCAGCTGCCTAGAGCTCACTGCTCAATCACAAAATAGGAGTCACACTCACTACAAAATGGATGATTAAATCCAATGATAATGTACTGGTCAAAGTAGCATCTTTAATGTTGGATTCAGTATCGGTTAAGCTCTGATTGTCTTCTTTGAACCTTCCTTGAACCTTCAAATGATGACTGCATGAGTAGCTCAACTTATATTCACATATACCGAATATTACAAACTTATAATAACTTATTGCCTACCACCTCTATATGAATCTCATAATTGAGATCTTACATATATACCAAAACCTAAGACCAAATGTGTAGGTCATCTCGCTGAGCATATTAAAATAAAAATCAATTACAACAAGTCAAGATGTGATTCATCATGTCGGCTTAACAACAATATTAATTGATTAAGCTATCTCCATAACATGTTGTGCTGATTTGGAATAGATAATGCATGTCGATTCATAACCTAGACCAATTTGTTGGTAACAGCAAATATGTCAACCCGATTAGTCCAATAACCAAATCTCCAAAACTAAGTGTCCAAACCATGTCTTTGACATAACCAAGTAATCTCCAGATGATAACAAGTTATCCTCAGACCCCTTATGGACTCCCATGAATGGGCCTCCCATGCCCCTTCTTGTATTGGCTCTTTTGTCTCCTTAGTGGCAGATTACTGGGATGGGAACAATTGGTAGAACATTGATAGTATTCACCCTAGCCTTTCTAAGCTCAAGACCCATTTGTCTGCTATTTGGCTAAACAATGAAGAGGACTCCCTGATTTGGAAACATGATCCCAAAGGTATTTTAACTATGTCTTCGATGTATTGTGTCCTTTCCCCGCCTCCTCCTATAAATCCTTTCTGGTCTAAAGCTTGGTTAAAAGGTCTCACTCCTAAAATCAATTTTTTCTTCTAGACTATCCTCCAAAATAAGATCCTCACTATTGACAACCTAAAAGGCAGAGGTTTTGCCCTTCCAAATAGGTGTGTGTTGTCTTTTCAAGAGGAAGAGTCTGTGGACCATCTTGCCCTCCACTGTTCCTTCTCGGCCTTTGTTTAGGAAAGCTTCCTCAAGAGCTTTAGTATAGCTTGGGTGTTTCCTAGTAACATCAAAGATTCGCTCTCCTCTTGGAAAACTCAATGGACTAACCATTTTCTGAGATGTATGTGGCATCTCTCTCTTCCTCACATTTTGTGGGGTCTTTGGAAAGAAAGAAACAATCGAATTTTCAGGGATGTGTCCCTAAATCAAGACACTGTTTTTCAGAAAATTCAAAGGGCTATCCAAGAAAATATGGGAATCATGGAGGTTTCTTGTTACTCAAATAACTCCCTGGAGCCAAATATCTTAAGAGCATGGAATATGAAGATCACTGATGGTCCTAATCTCATCTACAATAAAAGGCTTGAAGCTAAATGGCAAACCCCTCCCCAAGGCTAGCTCAAAATCAATTTCGATGGTGCAACCAAAGGAAACCCAGGTCCTTCAGGCTGTGGAGCTATTCTCACAGATCACAGAGGCATTTGCAAAGGTATGATTGCTATCCCTATTGGTACACAAACCAATCATAAAGCGGAAGCTATGGCAGCCCTTCAAGGCATTATCCTAGCCAAAAAATGGAACTGCCCCTATCTTTGGATAGAAGGAGACTCTAATAATATAATAAAGTGCCTCAATGGGACTTCAAAGCCTTCATGGTCGATTCACAATATAATTATTTCTACTATTGACATCATTAGAACCTTTAAAAAATGCCATATATCCCATATCTATTGGGAGGCCAACTGTTCTACTGATTGGGCTGCAAATGTGGCGGTTAAGAATGAGACTATTACCACATGGACCGGTGAGAGCGGACTCCCCGAAGATGTTAGACAAATCGTAATTGATGAAAGATATCGAAGTACCCCAAAGACTCTTGATTAACAGGGTAATAATGGAAAGTACTGATGTGAGCACTTTGAGTTACTTCTATAATGAGAAAATCACTCATTATAACATCAATGCCAGCAAAACTTGTTTTATAATCTATCAGATCATTAAGGCCACACATGCTTTCTGGGTATTTGTTTTAGCTCTGAAAAGCTCTTTGTTTTACTAGTTCTGTAAGTTTCAAAATTTGACTATGAGAAGCGACACCATGGGCGGAAATAGGAGACGATATGAGCCAAGTAGTTGTAAGGAGTGGAAATAGAAAGATGAGGTGTGGGGAATTTTGCAGAAGGGTGGTCTTTTGAGCTTCATAGAGAGACTCCATGGCCTTGATGGAATGGTAACTAGCCTCTTCTGCAAAAATTGGAAGAAGGGCATGCTAAAAATGGGTGACCAAATGGTGGAAATTGATGAAGATTTAATAGCTAAAGCTACGGGTCTCAATAGGAAGGGCTGCAACTTCTACAGAGACATGAAGATCAGCAAGGAAGCCATTGAAAGGTACCTGGTTACAGAGAAAGAGGAAAAAAGACTGGTAAAGTTGAGCAAAACCTATTACCTACCTAGGGCTTTTGCAAAACCCTGGTGGGAAATTCTCTTTGTTTTAATGCGGTATATAACTCTAGATGGTAGGTTTATGAAAGTCTATGGGTATCATTTTGTTCGGTTAAACCATTTTAGGCATAATGATAAGGTGAATTTTCCTTACTTCTTGCTCTGCTCAATGAATGCCTCCCTAAAAGCCTACAAAGAGAATCCTCTGGGCGATACCGCAATGAACCAAGGTCTTATGGTCCTCATTTATGACCATTTAAAGGCCAGTCAAATTAACTGAATGCAGCTCTCTGTGGACTCTGAGGAAGATATGTCTGTTTCTACTTTTTCAGAGGGAAGGAATCAGACAATGATTCCTCGACTGATAATGAGGATAGCTCTGATGATTCAGAGTATGAGAGTAGAAAGAAGAGGAAATCAAGACCCTCTTCTTCTAAGAGCAAAAAACTTCAAAGCAAACCCTTGATCAGTATCTCTTCCCAAGAAGAGGACTCAGATTTTTCTGAGGAGAAGAAGAACCCTAAGAGGTTGCTGAAGAAGAAAAGTAAAAACCAAGCCCAGACCTAAAAAAAGCATAAGAAAATAGAGGAGACTGGCAAGGAACCAGAAGATGACAAGCAAGCTAGGACCCTGGAAGCCGAGCACAACCTAGACAAGGAGACAATGAAGGAGACTCTCAGGGCCGCCGACACTATTTCCACCCTCCATATTCCTAAAAATGAATAGGTAACCACTGGAAAAGTGACTCCCTCTTCTGGCCCTCCTCCCAAGGCCTTGAATGGTTTTATGAAAACTATTGAATGGCTTATTGATGGGTATAAGAAAGCTACGGATGAGTATAAAAAACTTTGCAACAGAGTCCTGATTCTAGAGACCATTAATATTGGAGAGGGGAATACAATGGCCGACTATATCAAGGATCTGAAAAACACTACTGCTAAAGCGGAAGACATCAGAGATGATTTTAACCCTAGGTTTGAGAAGATTGAAAAGGAGATGCTGGACAGAAAAACCCTTGCGGAAACTAGTGAAAAAACACTCTCGGATACAGTCATCAAAGTGGAAAAAATTGAGGAGTGCCTTAAGAATATTGCAGAGCAGAGCCTTAGGATTTTGAAAATATCAGCCAATAATACTCATACCCTCATCAGCAAGCTTGATGATGACAAGAAAATCCAAGAAATTGACCTAGATGCTGAAGGAATAGGGGAAGCTCAAGGTCCCAGAACCCACACCAAAGGCAAGAGGAAGGAAAAGAAAGTGAATAAGGATCTGGAGGAGTTGAAAGTAGTCGGGGTGGCCTATGACGAGTTGGTGATAAAGGCAGAGGATCTGCTAAAGAAAATTGCTATGTAGTGTCTCTTTGCTGTGTTTTGTTGTTTTGTTGTTCTTTCTGTTCGCTGGTCTTTTGGCCAGTAGTTATGTTTGTAGACTTTTAATCCTTTTGTTGCTCTCTTCCTTTCTATGATGTAATGGTTTTGGGTCCTTAAAACTTGTTTTTCAATCAATCAAAACAAGTTATCCTTAGTGTCAGGGAACAATATAACCCGTCAATGAACCAAATACTGGTGTAATGTCCCCACTTTGAAATAAAATTCAATAATAAAATTAAAATATAAAGTAAAATAATTAAGTATAATTAAATATGATTAATTAAAAATTAATTAAGTTAATGAAAAGTCAAAAGAAATGAAAGGAAAGGTTGTGACTCCCTCAACAATGAGATATAAAAGGGAGAAGAGAACCTCATTTGAGAGGGGGGATAGTTTGGAAATGAGAAGTGCAGATCTGATTATGAGAGGTTGTGTCCCTTTCAAAGGGTAGAAATAATGAAGAGTTGCACTCTATCAAAGAGAATGGTGAAAGGGTGTGTCTCTTGCCAAAGGGCATACATGATGAAGAGGTGTGACCTCTCCCTCACATTGAGAGATATAAAGGAAAGGAATCAAAAACATCTAGTAGGATCACCATGGATCAAATCATATCAGAATTGTTATTAAGTTACAGGCAATAACATCCTTGTTCTTGGTGGTATGCATGGGGATGTGTTTAATAAGTATGCTTAATATATGAAGCTCGATAATGTTCTTATGCAGAATAAATAGTAATATTAATATGGACTGCAATATGTATGACAGTCATACTTAATTTCATATATATATTCATAATACATAAGAAATTAGTATACGTATAGTCTAAAACATGTTATTACTATCAGTATTTAAGAAGTGGGGAAGGAGATGTTCCTAATAGGGGACATTACAATTGGTTTGATACTTACATTAAGAACTAGGGATGTTTGATGGATGAATAATTTATTTATGAATATTTAATTGATTGATTTGTGAAATATCATTGATTTGATGCATGTTAAGGTGGAGTTGTCTCCTAATATATTAAGTCTGAGTCATAAGTATCTTGAAATTGATTAATTATGGCTAAATCATCCCTAAACCGATAAGGGGACATTACAAATGGTATCAGAGCTATGATCTTGCCACCTTGTAGGGTAAGATTGAATCAACGAATTATTCTAGTCAATAAACAGAGGCAAATACCATGACCGATAAGCAACAAGGGTTCCATCTCGTAAGATGAATTTAAAATATATTATTATTAGCCAAATAGATATTTAATGGGTATGACTTCAGAGTAATTCAAATTAGAATAGTGGATAACTAGGCATATCCATGTGGCATTTAAAATACTTAATATATATATATATATAATAATAATAAGTTGGCATTTAAATTGAGAATAAATTAATCATAAATTCCATATGGACCATTAGTGAGGAAATGGGGTAGAGCAATGAGGTTAGCAGATGTTAGGCCTCAGTCAGGTACATCACCCGCTATGGCGATTGTAGGTCTGCCATTAGTGAGGCCAAGGGGGAGTAAACCACTCTTGGGCTTGATAAGCGCTACGGGCATCTCATTGCTTCTAAATTCTTTTGATCTCACTGAGGAAGTGAATACGAAGAAGGCTAATGCATACACAAATATTTATTGAAATTACAAGTCAGTATTAAATTGCATTATTAATGTGATTTTAAGATCACAAGGATTAGTCCCATAAAGAAACCATGGATTAATTATTAAGTAATGATGAATGGATAAATTGCATACCCAAACCCAGTAAGATACAAGGGAATAGGGCCATGGGATAGCAGGAACTAGGCCTCTATCAGGTAAGCAACCCACTGTGGATGACCGAACATCTGCCACAAGTTGGGCCAATGGAGAGTGTACCGCTCTTGGGCCTGATAAGCGCTACGGGCATCCTATTGCACCTACTTCTCCTTGGTCTCACTAGGGAATGAGTATGGAATTATCTCATTGATAACAGTATAATCTTAAACAAATTGACTAATAATAGATGTATACTTCACATTCACCACTAGTGTGGGAGAGAGATAGAGCAATGAGGTCAGCAGAAACTAGGCATCTGTCAGGTAGGCAACGCGATGTGGATGATTGAAAGTCTGCCATCAGTTGGGCCAAGGGGGAGTGTACCGCTCTTGGGCCTGATAAGCGCTACGGGCGTCTCGTTGTGGCTAAATCTTTTCTCTTTCATTAATGGCGAATAGGGGGTTAAGCATAGTCCATTTAATTAATACTTGAGGCAAGTATCCAAACATTGTGCTATCTATCCTCTTTGTCGATATGGCTAATCAGACTCATTATATTTACTCCATTTGAAATTCTTAAATACTCTACCTGAAATCACAAACTAGATTGAGTGTTTATGTTTTTGCATCAAGCTAGTGTTAATTGTGTTTCTATTCATAACAAGAAAGAAATTTCACAATGTGTGTATTCACATGTATACTCTGTGTTTGCATATATGTATGCTCCGTGTTTTCCATGTGTATGCTTTGTGCCTTCCACGTGTATGCTTCGTGTTTCCCATGTATATGCTTTTTGTTGTTTAACTCATGTTGGTAGATGACTTAGTTGAGGAAATTAAAATAAACATTTGCTTGAGGACAAGCAAATTCGGGAAGGGCGGATTGTAATGTCCCCACTTTGAAATAAAATTCAATAATAAAATTAAAATATTTAAAATTAAATTAAAATATAAAGTAAAATAATTAAATATAATTAAATATGATTAATTAAAAATTAATTAAGTTAATGAAAAGTCAAAAGAAATGAAAGGAAAGGTTGTGACTCCCTCAACAATGAGATATAAAAGGGAGAAGAGAACCTCATTTGAGAGGGGGGATAATTTGGAAATGAGAAGTGCAGATCTGATTATGAGAGGTTGTGTCCCTTTCAAAGGGCAGAAATAATGAAGAGTTGCACTCTATCAAAGAGAATGGTGAAAGGGTGTGTCTCTTGCCAAAGGGCATACATGATGAAGAGGTGTGACCTCTCCCTCACATTGAGAGATATAAAGGAAAGGAATAAAAAACATCTAGTAGGATCACCATGGATCAAATTAGATCAGAACTATTATTAAGTTACAGGCAGTAACATCCTTGTTCTTGGTGGTATGCATGGGGATGTGTTTAATAAGTATGCTTAATATATGAAGCCCGATAATGTTCTTATGTAGAATAAATAGTAATATTAATATGGACTACAATATGTATGACAGTCATACTTAATTTCATAAATATATTCATAATACATAAGAAACTAGTATACGTATAGTCTAAAACATGTTATTACTATCAGTATTTAAGAAGTGGGGAAGGAGATGTTCCTAATAGGGGACATTACAATTGGTTTGATACTTACATTAAGAACTAGGGATGTTTGATGGATGAATAATTTATTTATGAATATTTAATTGATTGATTTGTGAAATATCATTGATTTGATGCATGTTAAGGTGGAGTTGTCTCCTAATATATTAAGTCTGAGTCATAAGTATCTTGAAATTGATTAATTATGGCTAAAGCATCCCTAAACCCATAAGGGGACATTACAACTAGTGACTGTGCATAAGTCACTGAACTTGTCAGTAAATATAATGAAAGATCTCTAGAAGGATAAGTGTTGATAAGTGTTGACATCAATGACAAAACCAAGCAACATATCCATAATACCAACAGGCAATACTTAGAAAATTTTACAGTAATACAGCTAAGTGTGCATACAAAACAAATTTACACATATACACATGCTCCCCCTTAATGCATACATTATACAAAATTTTCAAAAACACACATACATATTTCTACCCCCCCTTTGACAACAATGCCAAATTAAAAAAGCAAAATATATATATAGAAAAGTTTGTATCAAAGTGTTCAACATATACAACAACAACTTAAAAAAAACTGTATCAAAAGTCATGCATTGGCTAGTCTCATGAAAATAACATTAAAATTTTTATTCAACTATGATATGGCATTTATCCATGTCACTAGCACGTTCTCAGTGTACTCTAGTGTAGACATAAGCTATGTATGGAATTCTTCCATTGAATCCAGTGTATAGGTTTTTGGAGTTGCTAAGATAGCTTTTGCATTTGAGTAGGCTCTTTGTATTATGTCCACTTGTGATGTGAGTAGACTCTTGAGTTCCTTTAGAGACCGGAGTCTCTTTTCCTTCTCATGATCATAATTATCCAACCTGTTGTGCAAATCATCTATATATTTGCTAAAAACAAATATAGGGTCCTAAAGTGGGACATGTACATTGCATATCCTTTCTAGCTCTTGCTCTGTTTCTGTTTGTGTTTTTGTGATATCAAAATAAAAGAATGAAACATTAGAGGTAGGAGCAAGATAATTTCCTCCTATTTCAATAGCTTTTCTCAATAAATCTTTATTATGTGATAGAGCCATTTTGCCAGTACCAATCTCATTTGCAAGTCTCTCCCCATACTTCTTCTTGTGACTTTTCTCAGCATAGGTTTGTGCTGCTTCTTCAAGTGATGTGAGTTGGTTAGATGCATCAGTGACTAATTGACCAAGCTTTCTAATAGGGGTTGTCAAATGTGCTGTAGAAGTTTCCAGTAGTAGACTAGATAGAATATCTACTGCATTTTGAATTGTTTCAGCTTCAACCCTTTTCTCTTTAAGTCTCTTCTTATGCGCTCTAGATTGCATAACACTTGCAATCCTCATCAATTCAGATGTGCTCATGTTGTCAACATTGATAGGCCTTGAAATGCCTAATAAATCATCATCATCCTCATCAATATTGATAGAGAAAGAAATCTTCATCAATTTCCAGTTCAGAGGATGTAACCTTAATGATCGCTTTCTCTAGATTTTTCTCTGCTTCCTATTCAAAAGTCTATGTTAAAACATTTTCCATAGACTCCTTCCGAGTATCTTGTAAAACCGATGGGGATTGGAGTTTCTCCAGTTGTTTAGGTTCCGGTGGATTGACCACTTTTGGTTGAGTTGTTGGTTGCTCAACTAAGGTAACCTGTATATTAGTGATTTTAGGAGGCTCCATATCTGGTGCAGTGTTGTCTCCAAATAGATCAACTATATCCTGAACATCATCAACAACATGAATAACGGTGTCATCTTTCTTCTTGATAGGATAGACCTCATCAGCTTCTTCTTCATCCATTTCAGGTTGATTAACAACATCTTCCTCTTTCTGAGAGGATTGTATGAGCTCTCCCATCCATTTGATGTCATAGGCTATTTGATGAGTCTCAGTCTCAATAATCGCCCTCTTTCCACTAAGTAGCTTCAATCTCCTTGCTTTGAAAGAAAATTGAATTTTGTATTGATCAACTAAAACACTTATTTCATCCATAGACAAATTAGGAAAGTATTGCACAAATATCTCATCAATAATTTCTTTTTCCAATTTTATAGCTTCCTCCCATTTATCCAAAAGAATACTGTACAAAGAAATTGAGATATCCTTTTCAAGATCATGTGGGAATCTAGTGTAATGACACAAATGATTGATTACCTATTGAATGATTTGCCTCTTCTCATCTTTAGTGAAGGAATCAAAATACTCTTTGACATTGTCAAATATGTTCCTCCCTAATGTCTTCACTGTTCTTTCAAAATGGGTATCAGGCTTGAAATTTGATATATCAATAGGCAGAGTTGCCTTTGGCACTTCCTTTATTGACTTTTCTACTCTATTGGTAGCTTTCATATTCTTAGGTTCTTTTTCAGTGTCAGTACCCTCAGATTCTTCTTGGAGAATAAGTTTTCGACTTCTCCTCTTTGATACATTCTCCTTCTTTGTATAGACTTTAGGTGCCGGTTCCTTTTTGGTTTGGATAATCTGAGTCACCCTTGTATTCTTCATCTCTAGAGGTGCTTCATCAGTTTTATTTTTCTTTCCTTTCCCACTTGTGGCAGGAGCAATACTGGTTTTAGCTTGTGCATCTTGGAATACCACAATATCTAGTTTTGCCTTCTTTTTATCTTTAGGAGATGCTAATAGGTTATTAGCATAACCAACCAATAAGTCATGGTTCACCTCATAACTCATATCTTCCATTTCTTCTTTTCTCGGCTCAATTGCTTGCATAAAAAAAAAATCAGTGGTAACTAAGAAAACAATTTCTTTTGCAAAATGTTTTACCACATCTTCAGGCAATCTCATTCTCATGCTCATCTTCTTCTGAAACTCATTGAAATACTTATTCATAGTAGCAGGAAAAGTATTCTTTACAGCCTTGATGTTGTTCTTGATTTGTGCGGATACCGGTAAGTCTTGTGACCATTCAATATCACCTATTCTCGGTAGAAAATTTTGAAAATAAAAGAATAACCTGACCAATAGTTGTCCATACTTGAACTTTAGACTGTTGCCCTTCTTGATAGATTGCAAATTTAGAAATAATTGTCTTCTAATTGCCTCACAAAGATCATAATCTGCATTTTTAGCTATCATCTTGTAAGCTGTATGAAATGTTGTAGATGGAACACTATTTAGTCTACTAGAGTAAAATATCTAGTAGCTTATCACCATTGATACCAGTTTCATAGCCGGGTCTCTGATATTATTAACAAAAAAGGTACACTTATCATATGTTGAACCGGTTAGTGAGAATACCATCTCTTTTGAAATTTGTCTTAGCTCAGGTACTTCACCGGTTGAGAAATAACCAGTTATAGCTTGAATGGCTTCCTTGGTAATTGTGTGAGTTCTCTCTAAGTACATATTCTCACCATGAACCCGAATCAAAATAATTTTGATATGCTCTTCCTCAAAATCTTTTAGAAAATAAGTGGAGTTATGAAAACCCTTCTCAAAAACCCTATCATGCTGTGATTGAATCTTTCCATTCTCATTACAGAGGGATTTTAGCTGAGTGTAAATGTATAGTGATCCTAGATCCTCTATCTTAGAATAAATATAACTTGACAAATCTCCTTTAACCAAAACTCCACTAGGAACTTGTGATAATGCATTATATGACACAATTTGTTCTGCCTCTACAACTTCCATTGGCTTAGAAGTAATCATTAACCTTTCTACAGTCTTTGAAGATGATGCCTTTATAGATGAACAAGATTCAAAGAAGGATTTTTAAAGAAATACCTTATTTCGCACATGCTGCCCCATTTACCGGTTGAATGCCCAAGTGCACACTAGTTCGATCTTTTAAAACTTTCAAATCAACTTGATTGCAAATCACAATACAACTTTGACAATTATTAGCCAACAATCTTTCTTAGCTCAGCAAGTGCTCCAAATTTCTTTCTCGAATGTGTTAGGGTAAAAATGACAAAGTAAAAACTTTCTTTTATCCTTTTTACCTACTACATTCAATTCTTTCCTGTTAGGGTTACAAACCCTAATTTCACCACTCAAGGAGAAAACTGGTTGATAAGATATTGACAAAAAGTTACTAAAATTTTGTGCTTCAAAATTCATTTATTTCAAGGGGTCTGAAGGTAATTTGACTGTTAAGCTCCCCTTAGCCATATTAAAAAGGCTTAATTCACCGGTGCAGGGTTCTCTTCACTGGGTGAAGGAACATTTTCTTCTCCAAGTCAGTCATCACTTTTCTTCTTCCAAATCCGATTCATTTCCTCTCTGGTTTCTTCAACATTAAATTTCTTCTTTCCTTTCTAATCCTTAGAAGAATTGACCAGTTTGTTATTTCTGGATCTACAAATTTTTGCTAAGTGCCCTAGTTTGTTACAATGATAACAGACCATACCAGATGATTTCCAAGGTTTTGCATTTCCTCTTCCTGTTCTTCTTCTGCAGTTCATAGCCACATGACCAAAGTTATTATATATGATGCAAATAACATTTGTTACCTTTTCCATCTCAAATGGACTAAACTAGTTGCCATAGGGTCTTTGCCAATTTAGGTTGACCCAGTTGTCAAAATTCCTCATCCAGTCATCATTTGGTCTTGGATACATATGCAGTACAGGATTGTTTGCTCCATATCTGTACTCAACAGATATGTCCATACATTCCACATGTGAAGCAATGACCTTCAAATTTCTTGGACAAATTGCATCATATATAATAACTTTGGTCATGTGGCTATGAACTGCAGAAGAAGAACAGGAAGAGGAAATGCAAAACCTTGGAAATAGCATTTGTTACCTTTTCCATCTCAAATGGACTAAACTAGTTGCCATAGGGTCTTTGCTAATTTAGGTTGACCCAGTTGTCAAAATTCCTCATCCGATCATCATTTGGTCTTGGATACATATGCGGTATAGGATTGTTTGCTCCATATCTATACTCAACAGATTTATGTCCATACATTCCACATGTGAAGCAATGGCCTTCAAATTTCTTGGACACATACCTAGCATTATTATTGTAGCTTGCATTTATGTTAGGTTTGTCTCTGCAAATATTTGTAGTGTGACTAGGTTTATGGCAAACATAACAAACATGTTTAAAGACCTTCTTACCATTAGGTTTCTTGATCATAGCAGTAGATTTGTTCTTAAGAGTGTTAACTCTTTGTACTGGAGGATTCACATTTTTCAAATGTCTGAAAACCAAGTCCAAAGATATCACCCTTCATCCTTTATGATTGAATTTTTTCTTCCAGCATGGTAGAACTTCTGTTGAACTTCTCCAATTTCTCATTTACTTTGGTAAGCTGTCTGGTGAGATCTTCATTATGTTTTTATAGGTTCTCTCTCAGAGATGATTCTAGTTCAAGATCTAGCTGTAGGTTCTCCTTTTCTTCTCTTTTTGCTACCAAATGCTCATGCATATTGACATTTTCCTGCTTGATCTTGGCAATCTCTTGATCTCTTTCCTTGATAAGATCTTTAGCATCTCTTCTAGCTTCCAGTTCCTGACTCATGCAGATAGTGAGACCTTCTAGCTCTCTCCTCAAATTTATTTTCTCATCGTTTAACTTTTCAACTTCCTCTGCTAAAGCATCAATAGTGGCCTCATCTAAAGAACTATTATTAGATATCTCTAACAATTGTTCGGTTATCTCTCTCCTTTTGACTTGTGAAGATTTCATTTTGACCCTAAGGGTTTCAAGCTCATTTATGCTAGCTTCAAGCTCTCTAGCCATCTCAAAGTAGCTCATGTCCCCCATGGAGGTTTCAAGGCTCCCTTCTAAGCAATTAGGCTTCAAAGAAGTTAGGTTCTTATACCAATTGATGGACTTGAAAATAACTAAGAGGGGGGGTGAACTAGTGAAACTAGAAATAAAACTACTTCAAACACTAACCGGTAGATGAACTTAACAAAACTTTTAAACACAATGCATGCAATCCAAAATGATATAACATCATCCACAATAAGTAAAACATCCACCATAACACAAGTGTTTGTACGTGGAAAACCCAAATAGGTAAAAACCACAGTGAGATGGAACTCACAAATTAACTATTTGCAGTAATAGATAACTAACCGGTTAGGGTCTACAAAGTGCTCTACCAAGAGCGAATCTTGTTAGAGATCCCAAAGCCTGATTAGAAGCTTATACCCTGTGAAAGGTAGTACCCTATTAGGAGTAACCTCGGTGGAGGATTTATGAATCAAAACTAATGGATCAACTTGTTAGATGTTACCCAGTTAGGGGATTTTGATTATGTTGTAATTGTTAGAAAACAATAGGATTGGTTTGATCTGTCTGAGTAGCACAATACTTGCTTGATCATATCCTTCTAAGCATATTCAACACTACTCTTCTGCATACTCTACAACTTAACTCTTTTGTCTTTCTCACACAACATATCACTTTCACGCATCATGAACTAATTCATTGTGATGTCAATATATAAACATTATGATTTCATGTAGGCCTAAAGAAATCATAATACAATTTCCTAGGTGCAATGTATCTGGTCAAGGGATCATAACTCATCACAAAAATAAATGAATACCAGTTGGAGCAATTAATACCAATTGGGGTTAAATATATGAACTATTGTCCTTGAATCTCCTGATATAATCTTCGCTTGATCTTCATGTTGATGCTAATTAATGTGTGTCCATTGGTTGTCATTGTTGGCATATGATGAACTGGTATGATAATAATGTATGTTGTCATTGATGTCAATAAGTATAGGACAATTGATATGAAATTTGGAAGAAGTTGTTATTGATGATCAAGTTGGAGAACCGGTATGAAGAGATGTAGTGAACTGGTGTCGGGGTTTCACTAAGTGTAACTACCAGTTGGTAGTCTTAGCTTTAGGGTTTCCAGTTTGGCAATCTAGCTTGTGTGATGCAACCGATGATATTTTGTGATGAGTTAGCTAAGAAATAAGGATGAGATCGAGATGCCACGTTAGTTTTTTACACGTGAAGGATTTCCTTGAGGATCTTGCATGTGAAGATTGACTGTAGTTAATGTCTACCTCGGGAATGAACATTCTTCTTAGCGGTATGAGAAGAAAGTGTGATGGGATATGGATTTCTATGTGTGGTGAAGAATGGATGATGCAGAATGACTTGTGATCTATTTGAGATTGTCTTATTCTATGCAAAGTGTTTGAATGGTCAGGATTGGACTACTTGTAATGATAAACCTAAGATTCTTAGGGTTTAGGGTTTATTCTACCGACCTAATTGTTGTCTATAAGGTCGATGATGTTTGTTATTGTAAGTGTTGGCAAAAGTTGTGTGTGTGTATCCAAGTGATGAGATACTTTCTAGACTAGTGAGTGAAAACTACAGAGTGTGATTGCAGAGTAAAGGAATTGAAAAGGATCTACCTTAGCATATAGTGTTGTTATCATATCAGAGTTTTACCTATTGTCTTCTAACCATTTCAACAGAAAGAAAATCCCTTTGCTGAGTATCTCTTAATAGGCTTACTGTAAATCCTCTAACCAGGTGACTCAAGTTCATTGAGTTCTTTAAATCCTCTAGCAAGGTAACCTTTAATAGGGTTTCAACCTTTAACAAGGTATATAGCCATCCCTTAATCGGGTGATCTTTAATAGGATCAGTTCCTAGCAAAACCTTATTGTAAAGTCTTTAACTAGACTAGGCTCCTAACAAAGTGAGCTTCAAAAGAGTTCAAAACAAGCTTGTGGGTATTCATCCCCACTGTGGTTTTCCCCATTTGGGTTTCCACATGAAAAATCTATGTGTCATGAGTTGTGCATTTTTCATGTGATGATTAAGTATTCTTTGTTTGAGTGATTATGCATGCAGAGCTAATGCTTATGGTATTGTTGATACACCACATACATATGTTTATGGGTGAAGTAGTTATCAAGTATTGAATGTATTTGAAGTGTTCATTTTCACTAGTTTATGTTGTCTGAAGTCTTACTATGTTTAACCGGTATTGCCATGGTTAAGTTCAGTAATGAAGACAATCGGTTAGTATTGTTTTAACTTGATAAGTTGCAAAGAAGTTTTTGTATGTATTGATTCATCCCCCCTCTCAGTACTAGTTAGGGTATTTGTTGTTCATCATTATTCATCAATCTTTTGTGCATATACTGGTTATCAAAAAGTACCAGTTAGAGATAAACCTCTTAGTATAACCTCTAGCATAACGGTTGTAGTATAAACAACTTGAATTTATATCAGTAGATAATATAAACATATATGTGTGTATGTGTTTCATCAATGACAACATATGATAAATATATTGCAATCATCATCAAGCCAATAGGGACATCATCCAAGCTAGATATACACCCCTACAAGTTGCTTCTAAGACTTCAAATGAGTTAAAGTTACAAGAGACTAATGCAAAAGCTAGAGCTATAATTTATAGTTGTATAAGTGATTCAGTGTTTGGAAGAGTAAGAAAATTAAAGGAAGCTAATGTTGTATGGAACAAGTTGTGTTTGGCACTTTAAGGAGATCTAAAGAAAAAATAGGCTAGGCTAATGAATATAAGAAGAAGTATGAATATCTGATAATTCTTGAAGATGAAGGTGTTGAGAACTATATACATAGAGTAACTGAACTTGCTGATGGTATTAGAGCTACCAGTGTAAATTTGGATGAAGGTGATGTTGTTCAAAAGATCTTATCGACCCTACCAAAATCCTACAAAGAAATGAGGTGTGCCATACAGGAAATAAATTATTTAAGAAAGTATATCATTGATCATCTTATCGGTACCTTGACAGCCTTTGAAAATTCAAAAATGGAGGAAGAGAAAAGACAAAAGAAAGAGGTAGCATTTAACGTTTCTAGAAATAATTTGGAATGCAATAGAGATATGGATAAATCTGAAGCAAACTTTGTGAGAAGATTGCAGTGAGCATCTCTGGAACTTTTTTTGTTCTTCGAGATTTAATAAAGCAAGTTGGTATAGAAGGATGTATTGATGTGTTCTCAAGAGAATGCTTGACTGAGAGTATGCTTCACATTATTCTATGTTTGTAGATATGGTCTTGCAAAATTAGATATAATGTTTACACTTTGTCAGCATTACACTTGTATCTTTTCAAGTCTCTTGTGTTGTACTTGATTTGGTTGATGATTATAGTTGGCTAATAGTATGGTTGTTTATTAGAATTGAAATGCTTCACATTTCTCCACATTAGTGTCTCTAATGCTATGACTTTGAGGAAATGGTTACAATTTTTGTGTTGTGTCCCAATTCAAGTTTCAAATGTTGATGTGGTTTACAAGTAGTTATGATGTGTTTTGTGTTTGACTAGATCTCTAAAATGAAGTGATTTGCATCAAATTTGTTTTGCTAGTATGATCTTGATATGGAAATATGAAAGAATATTTTGAGAATTTTTTTGGATGTTCAAGGAATGTCCTGGTGTTCTTTGTACAATTCTAGATGGTCTATTTGAGGTTTCATTATGATTGGAAAGTACATCTCAAGGTAACTACTCTATTTTTGCCTACAGATGTTTTTCTGCTTGTGGGGAATCCCTAGACGTCTCAAGTTACCTTTAAGATTGTGTTGCATTTTTTTTGGGTCCAACCTTGGTGTGTGGGGATCTACATTGATCTTGTTCATTTCAAAGATATATTTTGGGATAACTAGCAATGTGTTGTTTGGTGTATCTACATATTACCTTGTTGTCGATCTTGGAAGATGTGTGATAGCATGTGAAATGTTTCTAGTTTATTAGAAAGAAATGATATGATAATTTTAGGTCCTCTCTATCTCCTACATTGGACCTTATTCACCATAATTTTTCTTTGGCGGCCAACATGACAAGATCTATGCTTGTCCTCCATTATGGTCGATGTAATTGATGTTTTCAATAAAAAAGATGGTATACATAGAAGACCAAATTGTTTTTGCTAATGTATTTGACTATGTGAATAAATATGTGTGCTATGCTTATATGATTATATCATTTGCAGAGTTAGTGATGCGAATTGGTGATATCTAGGAAGCTTGTGGTGATTGTAGTAAAGTTGGTTTCTTGAAGACAGTAATTCAAGCATAACTTTATATTTAGAGATTGTTAGAGGTTGTGTTGTTAAATAATTATTCATTCTTGATTCATATATTCATTTACCTTTCTTTGAGATAGTGATTCATTCTCGATTCATATATTCATTTACCTTTCTTTATCTTTCCCTAAGGTATTTTGTCTCAACTTGAAAGTCCTTTGTATCTTGTCTCAGGTTAGTGCATCTCTTCCTACAAGTCTTTCACGAAGCAATTTGCTTCCTTGGAAATGAGCCTAAAACATATTTGTTACTACATCATTTATCCTTAATGACAAGAGTAAATCACCCTATAAAATTTCATTCGGAGTCATTTTTTTTTTTGCAATGCCTCAGTCTAAGCCTTAGTCCATTTGTAAATTGTCTTTAAATCAAAAATGTCGAGTTTTAGTATTTGGTTGAACTCCGTGAGCACATTGAACCATCTTGAACCGGGTTCATCAGGTTCATTTAGGTTTCGTAGGTTCTTAGGTGTCTAGGGGGTTTTTCATACTAACATTTTCTTAAAGTGTTTTGCAATGGTTCCTTATTGGTCTTGTTCGGTGATGTGTTATGTCATCTCTCTCCACGTGTTGAACTCTTTGAACCTAGTTCAAAAGGTTCAGACATGTTCAACATGTTCAACACAGTTCAAATGGTCAGCAGCACTTGACATAATTAATCCTCTCAGAAAAGATTTCTCCTGGGTGCAGTGTATGCCTTGAACTACTTGAACCCCAATGAGGTCTATTCAGAATGTTCATGTGTGTTCAAATTTGGTGGGTCCCATGAGTTAATAGATTTGATAGTGCATTTATTACCAAGTATGAGGAAGGCAAACCATATCTTAAGTGACGCCAATTGTTGGAGTTTCAAAGCAAGTAATCATTTCGGGAACTAGTGGTTACTTCAAAAATTCCGCCATGCATTCAATGCATTCGTGTGATGTCCAATCCAGAAAGTCAACACACTTAAACTGACATTGGAATTATTGCACTTAATAAGTCTGTATCATTGCTCTTGGTATAAGGTATGAAGGATTCATTCTCTGAAACTTTGTTCCTCATCGCTGCGGTGTTATTTTTCCTGGATAGAAGTTTTGTTTGCTGGTAGTTGTCTGGTTGCTCAACTGTGAAGGTGAGTCCATTTCTTGTTCTCTCCACTAATTTTTACTTGCATTTGTTCTCTCATAGTAAGGTTTTCTGCAACAAAATAAGGCTTATCATTTATCAATTATGAAGTCAACACTGCACCTGTTTAGGAATGTTTTTAGTCTTCAATGTAAAGAGCCCATAGTTAGCGATACTGACCTTAAAGGGGAAAATCTTGAAGTTTTAAAAGAAAGGGTATTCAAGGGAATCGATGTTTCCTTTGGTGTGGAAGTTTTGAGTAGTGGTCTTATAGAGGCAGCAGCCTTTCCCCCAGCTATCCCTTGCCCAGAATTGGTTAGGGAATGTATTGCTAGGTATGATCCAGCCTCCAAAACCATCAAGAGAGACAATGGTGAAACCCTCCTTGCCATCAACCATGAAGTAATTTCCTCTATCTTCAAGCTACTTGACTACCAATTCTCAAACTTTTCTCCTACCCAGTCAATCACCAAGTTCAACGCAGACAGAACTGGGCATCGAAATAACATAGCAAAATATTGGTTGAAGGTTCCCCAAAGGGGTGGTTCCAGATTGCCCAAGAATCCCAATAAGAATCATATGTTGCCTCACATTCACGATGTCATGCTACTGTTGCAGTGAGTCAGAGGCTCTGCAGAAGCCTACAATTTTGACGACTGGATTTATTGCTATGTGCAGCTAGTATTAGAAGGGAAGCAATACCTTGATTGGGCAGAGCTAATTGCCGATTCAATGAGGGAGCAGCTGAGTATGGCCAAATAGTTTAAGCATAATTTCTTCATGTCTTCATATCTTATATACTATTTGGCATGTGTTAAGGAGATAGTTGGAATACCTAGACAGCCCACTAAGGAGGAGGTCCCCATATATGATTTTTACCCCATGTTGCAAAAGGATAATGCCTTGCAAGACTTTAGGAGGGTACACAATGCTTTTCTGGGGGATTTCAGCTACGAATTGAATAATATGAAATCCAAAAGAATCTCTGAGGATGCACAAGCATTGGTAAAGAGGTTTGTTAGCTTCTTTATCCAGTTTCCTCGCTTCTACTATATAAGGATAGGTGGTTTTGAGGAAGAGCCCTTCAAGCTTCCTCATTTTTGTTCAGATTGTTTTGTTTTAGCAGAGATATGTAGGCAGCTGACTACTATGATTAGAAAGGTGCAACCCAGGGACAAATGGGAGGGTCATTTTCCCATCTAGTTAGGTATGCTATCCTATAGTTCAATGTCAGACGCTTTGAGTATTGGAGTAGACCTAAAGAACTTCAATTTTCCCCTATACCATGGAAGGAAAGGTTTTGATAATAAGGGTTTCTCCTAAAGTCTTGATCTAATGTCGTATCTCCCAATGCCACAATTAGAAGACTTCTGGGAAGATTGCAGTGATGAACTCAAGGTGTTCAAAAGGGGAAACATGAGGATGGTGTTGGAGCAAGTCATTTCATTGCAGGTAAAGCTTGACATAAATGGGCTTGAAGAAGATTATCTACAATTGTTTGAACTTGGATACTTAGCTCAAGCTGAAATTGAAGTGTCCTGTATCAATTGGGATGAGGAAGAAGATGACAATATATAGCTGAAAACCAAAGGGTTTTGGAGAGAACCGCAGAATGGGTTGAAAGGAAGAAAGCAGTGAAATTAGGTGCCAAGTCTAATTCTGTGAGAAATAATGAGTTTACTCTGCATTCACCAAAGCATTTTTCTAATAATGCTGCTATACAAGTTCATGCAAGTAAGGATAAAAGGCCACCTTAGGTAGGCATAAGTCTAATCCAGCTTTGGATTTCTCCACTCCTCGACATACTCAATCATGAAGTGCTGCTCAGAGAAGGATGGATCAAGCTAAGGATATAGAGGTGAAGGATAATATTCTTCATGCCCAGATATTTGAAGTTGAAGATCTAGATAGTGACGTTGCTAATGCCTTGGATTCCCATGCGGTTACCATAGCTATGACACCACCCTCCAAACCAATCGAAGGAGCAACTAGTTCCAGTGCAACCCCTAAGTGGCTGACTACTTTAGTGAACAAAAAATGGAGTTCCATTCCCGTGACTATTCCAATTCAAAATATGGTCGTTAAGTACACAGAGAAGGGACCCAAGCCAAAAAGGTTCAAAACAACTACTCGACTGGATAGTGATGAAGGGACCGAAAAGTGGGTTGCTGAGAATGCCTCATACAAGCCCAAGGGAGAGGACAAGGAAGTCAGCGCAGAAGATTTTGAGGTCACTAAGGTGGGGCTAGGAAACATGAGCAGAGATTCAGATAACCATTTCTTCCAGGTATCCGCAAAGAAAATGCTCACCAGGTTGGAGAAAGACAGGTGGGAAAAGAGAGAGCTAAAGTGGCATATAAGCATCCTTGCTCAATTCATTGACAACATCAATTGCTTCAAAGCACTTCCTATATCTCATGCTACAGAGAGCTTTGATCCTACTTCACCAAAGAATAAAAAGCTAATGAGTCAGGTTCAACAAGCTAAAAGCATTGCAGAGGCTGTTGAAAGATGGATTGAAGGAGTGATTAAAGATGAAGAAAAGTATATTATGAACTCCCAAAAATTATGTGATGGGATGCAGAGTCTCATTGCAGAGATTCGAAACCAGCTTTTGCCATGAGAAAAAGAGGAACACAAATGGGAGAATGTCTTACCTATGTTCACTAAAATAGAAGAACATGGGGCTTCCAGATTTTTTACGGAACATTCAATCAAGCTGGTAACAGATGAATGTCAACTCTTTGTGCTGAAGAAGACCATAATATGGTGGGTGCTCACCTTCAAATCTATGATCTCCGATGCTAAGACTTTTGTGTATGAACTCCAACACCTCCAATGCAATTTAGTTAATGACAACAAAGTGGTTAACCTTGACCACGATTGGCAATTGGGGATTTGCGGGCTGAACATGCAGGATGTGATAAAAGTTTTCAGAGTATACATGGAGGAAATCAAAGCCAAGGGCAATTTCACTCCGGAGGATATAACACGGGTTGCTCGGATCGACTCCATGATGTTTATTGATAATGATCAATTACTGAAACATGCCGAAAAGATGGTAAAGCATAGGTGGAACAAGGAAGCAATGAAGGCAAAACTCAATGTGATGAAGGTTCTAAACCAATCAATAATCCAAGAACTCACAACCACCCATGATGCCAAGGAAAGAAGAGAAGAAGATGATGATGGGAAAGCAGCATAATGCATTGATCAAGGCCCTATTTTTATGTGTTTTTCATGTTTATGCAAAAGACTTCGGGACATCTATCCCAATTATACTCTGTTAGTTTCATAACTATTTCAGAGGAGATCGAGTTTTCAGGGAGACCTCCTATGTTCTAAAAACTATAAATTAGACTAAGATGGAGGGAATAAGGGTTAGATTTTGGTTAGAATTTTGTTAGTTTTTACTTAGTTTCTTTTTGGTTTGAAAAGTTCTATTTTGTTGAAGGAAGTCATCAAACTTTTAAAGATCTAGAATTGAAAAGGGTTTTATACATGTATTGATTGTGTCTTTGTTACATGAAAGATATATATATAAAGGATCGGACTGTTTTGGGAGAAAGAAAACCTTTGAGTTTTGAATCTGTGCAGTGGCATATCTTTGTATATGTTGATCTAATCAAATGACAGTGATCACCTTTCTGATACAGAATGTTATTTCTTTTTTGAGATTCCTTCCTGTGAGTTTTTAAAGGATGTGTGTTTGAAAAGAGACTTTGTCTCTCTAATCTGTTTTATGTACTATAAAACTGGCTTTTTGAACTTTGTTTCAGTCACTTCTTTTTCTCATGTTGAAGCATTTAGGAAGCTTATTTTTCTCTGAACTATGTGTAAATCATTAGCCTCTCATCAAAAGAATGAAGTAGGAAGCCTTACGTGCTTTTAGGTTAAAAGCATACCAGTTGGAAATTAATTAGATTATTCCCTAAATAAATAATAGAGGAAGCTATACCTATGAAAAAATTCAGAGGGAATTAATATATTACACTTACCCAACTGTTCAGTTGAATTTTTGTCTTTTTAAGAAGGCAACAGAGTTTGAGATTAATTATTTTAAAGAAAGGCAAATTCGTTCACTAACATATTTTTGGCGACTCTGTTGGGGAGAAATAAGTCGAACATTCAATAGACCAGCAATGCACAGGCATGATAGAATTGAACTCATAATCAACAATATTCATAGTTTTTGTTTTGTTTGAGACAAATTTCCATAACTCAAGAACATCTCTAAGGTTGAAAATTTTCTTAAGGATCTTAGGAACCCTAGGGGTGACAACACTGGATTCTCGACCTTATACCAGATCCCAAAGGCGAGAGGGAGTAATTGATAATTATTTTGAGGAATTGCAGGGGTTCCCATTTGCCATAAATTTCACTCCTAAAAGAAATGCTAAAAGTAGGCCTTCCTCCCCCACCAGGACCACTCCTATACCTTCCTCTTCAATCCATTGGCAAGCATTAATGCTTACTGGAGTTCAAGCCCTTCCCCTTGTAACTATTTACCCTATCTTCATTATGGCCCAACCATGGGGTGCTATAGTCGGACCTCTTGCCCTCATAGCTCATAATCCACTTCCAAAAGGAGTAAGGGATGTTCTACCTAAGTTTAATGGAGATGGAAAAGTCTCAGTTGAGGAACACTTGAATTCTTTTAATGTAGCTACTGGGATACTAGCGGTACAATTTGAGGATGTTGCTATTAGGCTTTTTGCTCAAACTCTTACTGAAGGGGCAGTAGATTGGTTTAGTCATTTGCGAGCAGGATCTATAATTGACTGGCAAACAATGAAAACTGCTTTTGAGAAAAGGTTCAAGAGCACTGATGATGAACACTCACTACTGGCTCAGCTCACACAAATGAAAAAAGAAATTCATGAGCCAATGAGGGACTATGTAGCCAAGTATAATAAGATCATCCATAAAATTCCCCAGGATAAGAGACCAACTGGTGACAATCAACAATGTTTCTTTATAAACTCCATGCCTCCCGATGATGGTTTCTACCTCAAAAGAAATAGGCCAGTCGATCTTGAGATTGCATAAAATGAAGCTATAGAACTCAAAGATGACTTAATAACTGTCAGGAAATGGAGAAAGGATGTGCAAATTCATCAAGGTCCCAAGCTTCCACCTCTTCAATTGATCCAGTTGTTCAAAGGCTAGTTAACAATATGATTGCTTTGAAGAGGTAGTTACCAAAACTTGGAGTTTCCTACCCACAACCTTATCAAGATATAAGAAGAAAAACCCCAAACTAGTATAATTATGGACGGTCTTTGCAATTGTTTGCTGCCCTGCAAAGATTGCAAATAGAGGCTCCTCTTGAGAAGGGTGCTATGTGCTCTTTTCACCTCACTATAGATCATGATGGAGGTTCTTGTCTGGATATGATAAGACATGTTCAAATGAAAAACACAAAGGATGAACTAGGTGAGTTCTCTGAAGTAGAGAAAATTCAAGAGGTACCTGGCAACTCTGGATCATTCTACCTTGAATATGAGTCAGATTCAGAAAGAGGTGGTAATATTTTGGCAACTCTTGAAGATCTTATGTGTGCAATCCTTACAAGAAATCAATGGACCTCCTAGCCTACTTCTTTTGCGAGCTCTTCTGGAGTTAATTACAAAGGTAAAGATCCCACAAGTAATGGTTTTCCTTCTCATGCAAAGACCCCGAGGTTAAGATTTTGCAAAGAAATCTTGAAAGTAAGAATAGTTCATCTCCTTCCTCCTCCTTTAACATAATTGAGTTTTGTAAAGCTTCTACTGTTCAACTTTCCACTACAAAATATTTAAAACTGAACCCGAAGGAACTAGACAAACTGGTCAAGTATGTAAAAGGAGATTCTTCTTCACACTCCTCAGTGCATGAATGTGTAGGGCATAGTGATTTGTTTGCTACTGAAAAACCTGCATCTGTCCCATGCCCTTCCACTAACTTGGTTGATCCCTATGCTTTTCATAATGCTGAAGATAGGCTTGAAATTGAGGTTCTGAAACCTGAACCTTTCTACATATCCCTTCTCCTGAATGGTCAAAAGCTTAGCAACTGTATAATAGATTCAGGAGCATCAGATAACATAATGCCTTCATCTGTTGCTAGGTCTTTAGGTTTAACTCTTACTAAGACATTTGGGAGATTTTATTCAATGGATGGGAAGCAGGTCCCTTTTATTGGACAGGTAAAGGATATCCAGGTAGTGCTAGCATCATATCTTGATAAAAGGGTAAAATTGACTATTTTGGTTGCTGATATTCCTGCAAGTTATGGGATGCTCTTGAGTAGAACTTTTTGTAAGGAACTAGGAGGTGAAATTAAGATGGACTGCTCAGAAGCTATCATTCCACTTGGGAAACAGAAAATCAAACTTGAACCTAAACCAAAAAATAAATACACAGTCTTTCCCTCTGATAATCCTAAAGCCCAGATTTTGCTTCAAGAATGTGAATTTGGAAACTATCTCATCCTTGCACTTGATGAAAAAGAATTTAAAGAAGCAGTTGATGATCATGGCGGATTGTGGCATATGGAGTTTGATGGAAGTTGCGCCAATTCAAGCTCTGGAGCTGGGGTAGTTTTTCTCTCTCCAGATGGTAACATTTTTCCTTTTTCTTTCAAGTTGGATTTTAAGAATACTAATAATACTATGAAGTATGAGGCATTATTATTAGGATTAAATGAAGCCAAGTGTAAAGGTATTAAATTGCTCAAAGTTAAGGGGGATGCGGAACTGATTGTCAGACAGGTGAGAAATGTCTATTTAGTTAAGAATGATAGATTAAGACATTATAGAAATAGGGTTTGGGATGATATAGAATTTTTTGATGCCTTCTCAATTGAAGCTATACCAAGGGATCAAAACACTAGGGCGGATTCGTTGGCCATTTCAGCTTCTCTTTTGTTACCACACCCAGACTTTAAGGATGATTCATATAGGATTAAAATGATTTATAGGCCTAGTGTCCCTGATAATGTAAACCATTGGCAATTATTTGATGCAGATGCTCACATCAAAGACTTTCTGGAATGTGCTCAGTCATTCTCCCAATCATATTTTGAAAGTTCTGAAAATAATTGCAAGGAATTTAGTCTGGATTTGGGTGTTGACTTTGAAAACAATTTCATTCAGCTTAAAGGGAACAAAATTCTGAAAGGGCTAGTGACTTTGGAGAGATTTTTCACCCGAAATGATGCATTCATAGGCAAGAAAGCTCTTAAGGATGATGGGAAAGGAAGCTGTGAAAAGATTAATCTGGGTGATGAATCTAATCCTAAGGTGGTAACAATTGGCAAATGTTGCTCCTCTGAGGAAAAATGAATTCTTAGTGGGCTATTGAAGGAATACATCGATGTTTTTGCTTGGTCCTATGATGATTTGAAGGAGTTTAGGGATGGGCATTTTCAACATCAAATCCCGTTGAAGCCTGGTGTTTCTCCTTTCAAACAGAAATTGAGAAATTTTAACCCCATAATGGCAGATGCAAATTTTAAGGAAGTAGATAAAATGCTTAAAGCTAGAATCATATATCCAATTCATCACTCTACTTGGGTAGCCAACATTGTGCCCGTGAGGAAGAAGAATGGGGAGATTCGGATTTGTGTAGATTTTCGCAATGTGAATCAGGCAAGTCTTAAGGACAACTATGCCTTACCCAATATGGATCATATTCTGTAGATGGTATCTGGGTCAGAAATGATGTCGATGTTAGACAATTTTTTTGGTTACAATCATATTAGTGTTGCAAAGCATGAACAACACAAGACAACATTCATCACTCCATGGGGAACATTCGCATATAATCGTATGCCATTTGGTTTAATAAATGCTAGAGCAACCTTTCAAAGGGCTATGGATTCTTCTTTTAAGGATTTTTGTGACAGAATTATTATCGTTTACCTGGATGACTTGACAATGTTTTCTAAGGAAAGGAAGAATCATCTCAAGGATTTGAGGGCAGTTCTGCAATGCTGTCGAGAGCATGGAATCTCCTTGAACCCAAAGAAGTCAGTTTTCTATGTAACTGAGGGTAAATTATTGGGGCATATCATTTCAAAAGAAGGTGTCAAGATTGATCCGAAGAGAGTCAATGTGATTCAACGTCTCAACTTGCCTTCAAATCGGATTGGAGTAAGGTCTTTCTTCGGCCAGGTGAATTTCTTAAGACTGTTCGTACCAGAATTTGTAGAAACTACCAAACATATCATTAGCTTGTTGAGCGAAAACCACCCTTTCAAATGGACTGAAGAAGCCAAAGAAGCTTTTGAAAAAATCAAGAGTTCAGTTGCAAATGCGCCTACTCTCATCAACTTGGATTTCACAAAGGATTTCATTTTGTACTGCTACGCCTCAAAACATACAATGTCTGGAATACTGTTGCAAATGGATGAATCTAGGATAGAAGCACCTCTAGTGTTCATGAGCATTCCACTCAAGAAGCATGAGCTTAAGTATTCACTTTCAAAGAAACAAGCCTTTGTTGTGGTCAAGGCTATGAAATAATTTCGGTATTACATTTTGCACTCTCACTCTATGGTTTTTGTTCTAGATTCCGCAGTGAAAAGCATTTTAACTCAGCAAGAGGTCGGACTCAATAAAAGAGCAACTTGGGTAAAAAAAACCCAGGAATACGATCTAGACATTCGCCCTACAAAGATAGTCAAAGGACAAGGCTTATGCAGATTAATAGCAGAAAATGAGATGGAAACAGAAATAGAGTTACCATTGACTCTATTTGTTGGATTGTAAGATACCTGGTTTTCTGATGTGGCCTACTATTTGACTTATGGCAGCCATGCAAGCCATTTGTCAGCAAAGGAGCAAAGGAATCTTAAGTTAAAGGCTGCTAAGTATGGTATTTGGCAGGATATCTTGTACAAAAGAGGTTTGGATGGAACATACTTAAGGTGTGTGGATAAGCCTCAACAACAAAAACTTATGGAAGTCTATCATGATGAAGCCGGTGGCGGGCACTTCTCATCCTCTGTCACTGCCTTCAAAATTTTAAGGAATTGTTTTTATTGGCCTGGCATGTTTCGAGATGCGTATATTTATGTTAAGGAATGTGAAAAATGCCAACTCTTTTTCGGGAAACCACATTTAGCGGCTCTACCTTTAAGGCTTGTGGTAATAGATGAACCCTTCAAACAGTGGGGTATTGATTTCATTGGGCCGATAAACCCTCATTCCAGTGCTGGTCATATGTACATTTTGACAGCAACTGATTATTTTACCAAGTGGGTGGAGGATATTCCCACTAAAAAGGCGAACTCAAAGGTCATGTGTAACTTTCTCAAAGATTGCATCCTGGTTCATTTTGGGGTTCCTCAAAAGATTGTTGCAGATAACGCATTGTATTTCTCCTCTAAAGAACTAACTATGTTTTTCTATGAACATCAGATTACTCTCTCACATTCCTCTGATTAACATGGTAATAGATTGGTAGAATCAAGCAACAAGAACCTGATAGTGATTATGAAGAAGTTGGTTGATGCAAATGCTCAAAATTGGCATAAGAAGGTATATGAAGCTTTATGGGTAGACAAAATCATGCCTAAAAGAGCCATCAGAATGGCACCTTTTGAGCTTGTGTATGGGATTGGTGCAAAATGTTCTTTACCCCTAGAATTGTCAGCAGCCAAGCTATAGATAGTAGTGGAGGATTCTTTTTTCCAGAATGCTCTAGAGAAGAGGGTTATGTACCTAATGAAGTTGGAGGAAGAAAGAGAGATGTTGGTGGATAGAATTACGAAGCATCAGAGCAGAGTGAAGAGGATTTTTGACATGAGAGCTTGACCAAGAGGTTTCCTTAAAGGAGATGAAGTACTATTATGAGATAAAAGGAAAGAACCAAAGGGTGCCCACGACAAGTTTGACTCATTATGGAAAGGCCCATTCAAGATCTGCGAAGTGGTGGACAAAATGCTTTTAGACTCAACTATTCCGATGGAACGGTTATGCCCTATACCTACAATGGGCAAGATCTCAAGCTCTACAAATTGTGAAACCTGTGGTTGGGATTTCCTATATATAGTAGTTTAGGTGTTTTGTTTCATGTCTATTTAAGTGTAGGTCTTCCTTTGTTCCCTTATCTATTTTTCGCCATGTGAAACCAGAGATTTAGAGTTCTTTGCATTTTCCTTCATAAAATACAATCCCCAGTCAGAGCCAATGTTACTGCATCATTTATCCTTAATGACAGGAGTAAATCACCCTATAAAATTTCATTCGGAGTCCTTGTTTTTTTTGCAATGCCTCAGTTTAAGCCTTAGTCCGTTTGTAAATTGTCTTTAAATAAAAAATGGTGAGTTTTAGTAATTGGTTGAACTTCGTGAACACATTGAACCATCTTGAACTGCGTTCATCAGGTTCATTTAGGTTTCGTAGGTTCTTAGGTGTCTAGGCGGTTTTTCATACTAACATTTTCTTAAAGTGTTTTGCAGTGGTTCCTTATTGGTCATGTTCGGTGATGTATTATGTCATCTCTCTCTAGGCGTTGAACTCTTTGAACCTAGTTCAAAAGGTTCAGACATGTTCAACATGTTCAAAATAGTTCAAATGGTCAACAACACTTGACAAAATTAATCCCCTCAGAAAAGATTTCTCCTGGGCGTGGTGTACGCCTTGAACTACTTGAACCCTAATGAAGTCTATTCAGAATGTTCATGTGTGTTCAAATTTGGTGGGTCCCATGAGTTAAAAGATTTGATGGTGCATTTATTGCCAAGTATGAGAAAGGTGAACCATATCTTAAGTGATGTCAATTGCTGGAGTTTCGAAGCAAGTAATCATTTTGGGAACTAGTGGTTACTTCAAAAACGTTGTCATGCATTCAATGCATGCGTGAGATGTCCAATCAAAAAAATCAACACACTTCAACTGACATTGGAATTATTGCACTTAATAAGTCTGTATCATTGCTCTTGCTATAAGGTATGAAGGATTAATTCTTTGAAACTTTGTTTCTCGTCACTGCGGTGTTATTTTTCTTGGATAGAAGTTTTGTTTCCTGGTAGTCATCTGGTTGCTCAACTATGAAGGTGAGTCCATTTCTTATTCTCTCCACTAATTTTTACTTGCATTTCTTCTCTCGTAGTAAGGTTTGATGCAACAAAATAAGGCTTATCATTTATGAATTATGAAGTCAACGCTGCACCTGTTCGAGAATGTTTTTAGTCTTGCATGTACAGAGCCCATAGTCAGTGATATCGACCATAAAGGGGAAAATATTGAAGTTTTAAAAGAAAGGGTATTCAAGGGCATTGGTGGCTCCTTTGGTGTGGAAGTTTTGAGTAGTGGTCTCATAGAGGCAGTAGGCTTTCCCCCAGCTATCCCTTGCCTAGAATTTGTTAGGGAATGTATTGCTAGGTATGATCCAGCCTCTGAAACCATCAAGAGAGACAATGGTGAAACCCTCCTTGCCATCAACCGTGAAGTAATTTCCTCTATCTTCAAGCTACCTGACTACCAGTTCTCAAACTTTTCTCCCGTTCAGTCAATCACCGAGTTCAACGTAGATAGAACCGGGCATAGAAATAACATAGCAAAATATTGGTTGAAGGTTCCCCCAAGGGGTGGTTCCAGATTGCCCAAGAATCCCAATAAGAATCATATTTCGTATCACATTCACGATGTCATGCTATTGTTGCACCGAGTCAGAGGCTCTACGGAAGCCTACAGTTTCAACAATGAGATTTATTGCTATGTGCAGCTAGTATTAGAAGGGAAGCAATACCTTGATTGAGCAAAGCTGATTGCCAATTCAATGAGGGAGTAGCTGAGTATGGCCAAATAGTTTAAGAAAAATTTCTTCATGTCTTCATATCTTATATACTGTTTGGCATGTGTTAAGGAGACAATTGGAATACCTAGATAGCCCACTGAGGAGGATCTCCTCGTAAATGATTTTTACCCCATGTTGCAAAAGGATAATGCCTTGTAGGACTTTAGGAGGGTACACAATTCTTTTCTGGGGGATTTCAGCTACGAATTGAATAATATGAAAACCAAAAGAATCTCAGAGGATGCACAGGCATTGGTAAAGAGGTTTGGGAGCTTCTTTATCCAGTTTCCTCACTTCTACTATATAAGGATAGGTGGTTTTGAGGAAGAGCCCTTCAAGCTTCCTTATTTTTGCTCACATTGTTTTGTTTTAGCAGAGATATCTAGGTAGTTGACTACTATGATTAAAAAGGCGCAACCCAGGGAAAAATTTGAGGGTCATTTTCCCATCCAGTTAGGTATGCTATCCTGTAGTTCAATGTCAGACATTTTGAGTATTGGAGTGGACCTGAAGAACTTCAATTTTCCCTTGTACCATGAAAGGAAAGGTTTTGATAATAAGGGTTTCTCCTGAAGTCTTGGTCTAATGTTGTATCTCCCAATGCCACAATTAGAAGACTTCTAGGAAGATTGCAGTGATGAACTCGAGGTGTTCAAAAGGGGAAACATGAGGATGGTGTTGGAGCAAGTCATTTCATTGCAGGTAAAGCTTGACATAAATGGGCTTGAAGAAGATTATCTATAATTGTTTGAACCTCGATACTTATGTCAATTTGAAACCAAAGTGTCCTATATCAATTTGGATGAGGAAGAAGAGGATGATATACAGCTAAAAACCAAAAGGGTTTTGGACAGAACCGCAGAATGGGTTGAAAGAAAGAAAGTAGTGAAATTAGGTGCCAAGTCTAATTCTGCGAGAAATAATGAGGTTACTCTGCGTTCACCAAAGCATTTTTCTAATAATGCTTCTATGCATGTTCATGCAGGTAAGGATAAAAGGCCACCTCAGGTTAGGCACAAGTCTAATCCAGCTTTGGATTTCTCCACTTCTCGACATACCCGGTCACAAAGTGCTGCTCAGAGAAGGATGGATCAAGCTAAGAATATAGAGGTGAAGGATAAGATTCTTGATCCCAGATATTTGAAGTTGAAGATCTGGATAGTGACATTGCTAATGCCCTGGATTCCCATGCAGTTACCATAGCTATGACACCACCCTCCAAAGCAATCGAAGGAGCAACTAGTTCCAATGCAACCCCTAAGTGGCTGACTACTTCAGTGAACAAAAAATGGAGTTCCATTCCCATGACTATTCCAATTCAAGATATGGTCATTAAGTACATAGAGAAGGGCCCCAAGCCAAAAAGGTTCAAAACAACTGCTCGATTGGATAGTGATGAAGGGACCAGAAAGTGGGTTGCCGAGATTTCCTCATACAAGCCCAAGGGAGAGGGCTAGGAAGTCAGCACAGAAGATTTTGAGGTCACTAAGGTGGAGCTGGGAAACATGAGTAGAGATTCAGATAACCATTTCTTTCAGGTATCCACAAAGAAAATGCTCACCAGGTCAAAGAAAGACGGGCGGGAAAAGAGAGAGCTAATGTAGCATATAAGCATCCTTGCTCAATTCATTGACAACATCGGTTGCTTCGGAGCACTTCCTATATCTCCTGCTATAGAGATCTTTGATCCTACTTCACCAGAGAATACAAAGCTAATGAGTCAAGCTCAACGAGCTAAAAGCATTGGAGAGGCTATTGAAAGATGGATTGAAGGAGTGATTAAGGACGGAGAAAAGTATATTACGAACTCCCAAAAATTATGTGATGAGATGTAGAGTCTCATTGTGGAGATTTGAAACTAGCTTTTGCCATGAGAAAAAGAGGAACACAAATGGGAGAATGTCTTGCCTATGTTCACTAAAATAGAAGAACATGGGGCTACCATATTTTTGACAAAACATTCAATCAAGCTAGTAACAGATGAATGCCAACTCTTTGTACTGAAGAAGACCATAATGTGGCGAGTGCTCACCTTCAATCTATGATCTCCGATGCTAAGACTTTTGTGTATGAACTCCAAGACCTCCAATGTAATTTAGTTAATGACAACAAAGTGGTTAACCCTGACCACGATTGGCAGTTGGGGATTTGTGGGCTAAACACGTAGGATGTGATAAAAGTTTTCAGAATATACATGGAGAAAATCAAAGCCAAGGGCAATTTCACTCCGGAAGATATAGCACGGGTTGCTCAGATTGAGTCCATGACGTTTATTGGTAATGATTAGTTAGCGAAACATGCCGAAAAGATGGTAAAGCACAGGTGGAACAAGGAAGTGGTGAAGGCAAAACTCAATGTGATGAAGGTTTTGAACCAATCAATAATCCAGGAACTCACAACCGCCCACAACGCCCAGGAAAGTGGAGAAGAAGATGATGATGGGAAAGCAGCATAATGTGTTGATCAAGGCCCTGCTTTTATGTGTTTTTCATGTTTATGCAAAAGACTTTGGGACATCTATCCCAATTATACTTTGTTAGTTTCATAACTATTTCAGAGGAGGTCAAGTTTTTAGGGAGATCTCCTCTGTTCTAAAAACTATAAATTAGACTAAGATGGAGGGAATAAGGGTTAGATTTTGGTTAGAATTTTGTTATTTTTTACTTAGTTTCTTTTTGGTTTGAAAAGTTCTATTTTGTTGAAGGAAGTCTTCAGACTTTTAAAGATCTGGAATTGAAAAGGGTTTTATACATGTATTGATTGTGTCTTTGTTACATGAAAGATATATATATATATATATATAAAAGATCAGACTATTTTGGGAGAAAGAAAACCTTTGAGTTTTGAATCTGTGCCGTGGCATATCTTTGTATATGCTGATCTAATCAAATGACAGTGATCACCTTTCCGATATAGAATGTTATTTCTTTTCTAAGATTCCTTCATGTGAGTTTTTAAAGGATGTGTGTTTGAAAAGAGACTTTGTCTCTCTTATCTGTTTTATGTACTATAAAACTGGCTTTCTGAACTTTGTTTCAGTCACTTCTTTTTCTCATGTTGAAGCATTTAGGAAGCTTATTTTTCTTTGAACTATGTGTAAATCATTAGTCTCTCATCAAAAGAATGAAGTAGGAAGCCTTACATGCTTTCAGGTTAAAAGCATACCAGTTGGGAATTAATTAGATTATTCCCCGAATAACTAATAGAGAGAGTTGTACCTATGAAAAAATTTAGAGGGAAGTAGTATATTACATTTACCCAACTGTTCAGTTGAATGTTTGTCTTTTAAAGAAGGCAACAGACTTTGAGATTAATTGTTTTAAAGAAAGGCAAATCCGTTCACTAACAATATTGTAATTGTTTCATATATCATGAGTTGACTCTCACGATGATTTTTCCTTGTTTGATTTTTCCACGTAAATATGGTGTTCTTCTATGCATGGTGGTTAATTATTTTATCTTTTATTGATGTTGATAATAATAAGGTTTACTAATTGTGGATTGTGGAATAAAGTTTAAGTATTTGGTCTGGACTAATTCACCCTCCCTCTCAGTCCTAAAGTGTGTTCAAAATAAAGACCCTAATTTTTTTCCTCTACTAAAAATTTGTTGAAAAATGCTCCATTTTTTGTCAGATCTAGGATGTTTTATCTCTACAAGAAACTCTATAATATAAATATAAAATCAAATGTTTCTATCATGATCACTTTAAAAATAATTGTTAAAAGGAAGAGTTTCTTCAAAATCCTCATGATATTAATTACCATATCATTTTTTTAGGATAAAGGATACATCCTTTCAATATTAGAAACATCTTCAAATATAATTATATTAGGTGTTAATTATAGAAGAATATTGCTAGATCAATATAAATCTAGAGAACTCGGGTTAAAAGTTGGAGAGTGTAACACAAAAAAAATCATGCTTCCACTCAAGTTAGGAAATAAACAAATGCAATTTTGTCAATTAGATCAACCTTCACAAACCAACTTTTATCAATAGAAGATTACATTTAGGAAGAGGTAACTAAGTTCTTTTCTAAACTACTCAAGAAGCCCATTGTTTCTAATGTCTTTCAATAGAACAATACTAAAACAAATCTTTTATAATTCATTCCTTAGCTAGTTACTAGGAAGATAACATTATTTTAATCAAGCCCTTAAATTTGGTAGGAATAAAAAGTATTATTTTCTATCTCCAACAAAATAAAGCTCCTAGGCTAGATGGATTTATAGTAGCATTCTTTCAAAAGTGTTGGGATTTCATTGGGATTGATATTTTTGTAGTTCTAGAAGAATCTAAGAAAAAGGATTCATGTTAAAAAAATTTCAATATCACTTAGAAATAATTCCCAAAGTGAACTATCCAACAAAATTTGCTTATTTTAGCTCTATTTCTTTGTGCAACACAATTTCTAAGATTTTACCTATGGCCATTTACTTAAGGTTGGCACCCATTATTCCAAAAATAATGTAAGGACTTCGAGAGGTCATAAATTTTGATTTGACTCTTTGTTTGGGCTGAAATTTTACATTGAGAAGTGTCTCAAAGAGTTCTAAAATATGTCAATAAAATATATTTGATTGGACCAAATCTCAACACATTTATGGGCCAAATTCCTTTATATTAGGCCTCAAATTTGTCTTTTAGTATTTATTTAGGATTTTCTAGATTGTAATTTTCTAGTATCTTCTATTTCATGCATGTCATCAACATAACAAGTTAACGAATAGTGCCATTAAGTTAGCTTTCAATTTTTAGTAATTTTCACAGTCATCCAGATAGATATGAATATTACAAAAAATGGCAAATTTTTGGATCTTGTAAAAATCTACAAAAAATGGTAATTTTTGGATTGTAGTTAAAATGGGGAATTATTTTTCACTGTAGCAACATAAGTTTTGGAGAATAATAAAGAACAATTAATCTGATTTATGGAGTTTTCCTATACCTCTTAATTTCTATTTAATGATGACCATTTGGATGTAAGTAGGTTACACCAAAAAAATATCTCAAAAGAGAAAGAGGATTTTATTTTAAGAAGAGAAGTAGCAAATGAAGTATTGATTTCTAATGAGGTCCTACATTCAAATCAGTCCCACAAGACTTGAAAATGATAATAAAACTAGACATGATGAAGGCATGTATGTTAAAGTTTATTTGAATTTTCTGTTGGGATCCAAGAACACTAAGAGGGGGGGGGTGAATCTCTGCTGGTAAGATATGATTTTACCCTTTTATAGCATACACATATAAACTAGTAAATGAAGAAACATATAACTTGAAGCAAATAAACCATCCACATAAATGAACACCATAACACACAGAATTTATATGTGGAAAACCTCAAAGAGGAAAAACCACGATGGGATTTGTGACCTAGAATATAAGTTCACTGGCCATATGAAAGGATATTAGATAATATGGGGACCTGCACATGTAGGAAGGCACACTTCCTAGAGCACACTACTCACCACAAAAAGAGTCTCACTGACTACACACTTCTGCTGAAATGAAACAATAATAATGAACTCACAGAATGCATTTGCTATGCCAAAAAGAGTTCCAGTTATAGTTCTTCTCTGTACAGGTTCATAAACCCTGAACACTTCTACCGGTATCTCTTCTCCTCCAAGAATTCTTTCCAAAATATCTACAAATCATTGCATGATATAACATTCACATACAAATGATCTACATACATATTATTTGCATCATACAGTTCTTCTATATTTCTCCTATGTTACTTCTATTCAAAATAACCTAGTAGACTGACCTATATACCCTTACAAACAATAAGCCTTATGTCGGCTTTCAATGCATTACAAAAGATATACAATGTTGGCTTTATACAATAATTATAAAATGATTTTTACAAATAAAACTTCCTTCGGATCCAAGCCTGATGTTAGCTTTACTAAAGTGTTGGATGTCGATGCCGATGTCGATGTAACCCTAGATTCTTTAATGCTGGTGTCTACCAGTGAATGCCTCCTAGTGTTGGTGTATGTCAGTGTAAGGTTCATTATGAATCTTGTTGCCAAGTAACCATGTTTCCATGTTCATATTGCCATGAATGACAACATATGGATCCAATGAGTGCCAATTGCCAACAATCCCCCCCTTTGGCATTGATGGCAACACTCATGTGAAAAATAGATTCCCTGTTGGTTCAACCTGAAGTATGCTCCCCCTGAGCAATACACTCCTTCCTAATATCCTTCCCATATTTTTGTCTGATATTTTTCACATTATATACACTCCCTCTTTGGCATCAATGCCAAATACTGATGAAAGAATTGAAAGAATTAATAAATACAGATTACTTTACCAAAGCTTGACCAATTTCAAAATTTCCGGGTAAGCCTTGTCTAGCAATTGTAAGTATGTATCCCAGTTGGTTTTGAATGTTTTAGATATGGATACAAGTCCACTCAGTAAGTGTGCAAATGTTTCCTTCTCCTTGACTTATGCTGATGTGGGCTTAGCAATCATGTCCATACATTCCCTCTTATGTACACCAATTAAATCCAATCTTGGACTCACCAATCCTCTAAGATTTCTTTCTCTATGAATGATCTTGTCTCTTTCCTTTTCAAAAGCAAAAATTTGGTTCTCCAAGGACAAAATTTGTCCATCAATAGATGTTGTTAGTGAGGTTAATCCATCAAAAGAATTTGCAATAATTGCAACCTTATCATGTAACTCCTTTAATCTGCTATCTACATTTGTTGTAAGAGTTTCTATGTTACAACAGACCCTGTAGATATTTGTACATTTTTTTAAACAATTCTTAATAAGAATCAATTTTCTTCTTCTCTGTTTCAATAATTTGATTAAAAGCGGCTCTCTTAGCCACAGTAAATCTTTCAAGTGCCTTTCGGTCTAAAATTTTCTACAAAGATTGAAAGTTGTTAGATATATGCTCAGTTAATGCCTTAAGCTTGCCAAAAGGGCTTGCCTCATTTTCAATCTGACAATCAAGAATCAATTTGTGCAAAATTTTGATTGAGTGATCTTTTATTCCTTTATCTGTCGATCCCTCCTTTATTAGTTTCTAAGTAGCCATCATCATTAACTCAGTGGGACTCATCTTAGTGATTGATTTCTTCTCAACTTGAGAAGTGTCAATTGCCAAAACCTTTGTCGAGGAATCAATATTAACCGTTGGTATAGTCTTAGTTCCCTTTTCCTTATCCTCCTTAGCATCGGTGGCTTTGCCACTTGGTGCAATATCTATTACTGTCAGTGGAGTATTATCCACAATATTGTCAGTCTTGTACAGTGTCTTGTTCAAAGTCGTTTATGTTGGTATTGACTGTCCACTCTCCTTTACTACCACTGGTGTCTGTATACTTATTGATACTATTGGTTTATTCAAAATTGAAGATGAACTATCCAAAATACCTTTCCCTTTAGATCTGTCCAAGATGGTGGAAGTTGTTGCTTTTACAAATTCTTCTTGGGAGGTGAGAATATCAAGATTCTTTTTGAAGAATTTGGTCCAACCATCTTTGGTCTCATTTACTACCTCATTTACCCTGCCCATCATTAGGCTTATTTGTAGGGGTTTTCTACTAAAAACTATTCTGTTAGCAACATCTATGCATCTTTTCATTTCCTCATTGTTTATTGATCCACACATACCCAAAATTTCTACTTCCTTAATTTCTCTATCCCTCTTGACTACATCAAGTCTTCTAGAATCTAATTTATTGTATAGTGAAAGAGGAATTTTCTTCAAAATTTCTCCTAAGGCTTTCTTATATATATCCATATGTAACAAAATTGCCTCTTCAATCTCATTCTGCTCATTAACCTCTAAATCTTCATAATAAATGGATACATTTTTCAAAATTCCATCCTTGGTTATTTCATCAATCAATTCATCACAGGTCATTGTAGCCTTACCAGATTTAGTATCGTCATCATTCTTCCTCTTCTTGCTATGGTTTACCGAAGTGGATGTGACTGGTTTCCACTTTTTAATAGGTTTCCTTGTCGGAGGTGGGGGTGTAATAGGTTTTGTTACTTCTCTCACAAGCTTCCTCCTTGGCTCCACCTTCTTCTCCTATATCGGAGGCTAGTCAACTTTCTTTCTTTGTACCCTTCTGAATGCTATAGGTTCATTATCCTCTAGATTAGAGTTAGAAGTGATAGAAGAAATGAAAGTTTCAGGCCTCTTTGCCTCAGGAGCACTAACCATTGCTGGTTCCTTTGCTTGTTTGGATCCAAAACCTAGTGGAGTGTCTATCTTATGAATTACATCCTGTATATATGCAGACATCTTGTCTAATTTCTTCTCTCTTCTTTTCTTGTCAAAGCTAATCTTGGCTTCAAGAGCCTTTTCCTCATTAGTACCAAAGTGTTTGTTTTATCGTCCAATGGAGCTTCAAGCAACATTTTTGCATAGAGTTAAAAAATGCTATCATCCACTTCATATCCAAGCTCAGTGATCCATATAGTCCTAGGTTCTCTTTCCTCCATAAGAGTTTTATTAGTTTTCACCATAAAATAGATATTAGTGGAGTACTTCTCCACAATGTGCTTTGATATTCTTTCCCTCTATCTCATGTTTTCCTGAAATGTTTTAAAATAACCCCAAATCTTTTCATCCCCGTCGGTACCAAGACTGGTGATTGCTTCCTTGATTTGTATACCTACCAGTATGTCATGAGCCCAATGCTTCTTCCCTAGACTAGGTAGCTCATTTATGAAGTAAAGCATTAAACAAACAATGAGATTTCTGAACCTAAAAGTTCCTTTCTTAACACTCTTAACCTTTTCAAGATTTATCATTAACTCACTTCTCAGCCATTCACATAAATCATACTTCTCATTATTCTTTAACATTTGATAAGCAAAATGGATGTAGGAACTACCAACAGAGTTCAATCGACTAGATTGAGTTACCTTATAGCAGATTATCATGCTAACAAATTTCACATTTAAGTTCTTGATGGTACTGACCCTCATAGATCTTCCATCATGGGTTACGTTGGTGAGCTTTTCAGCCACAGTGGTGGAAATATTCTAGCTAGGTTCTTGTCCGACTTTGGGAAAGCCTGTAATGCCCCGCCAGGAAACCCCGAAGGGATAAGCCAAAATTACAAGAATAGAGTGCAAATTTTTTTTTTTTAAAGTTACAACACATAAGATGCAACAAGATAGCAAAGATTCAGATTGCATAGCGGAAGACTTCAACTAACACCTAAAGAGTTTCCCAACGAGAATTACTTAAATTTCACAATTCACTAACTCGCACAATTAATCCAATAAGCTAATTATCTTAACAACGAGATAATTCATATTCAGGATAATTTCTTTCAAAGATGGAAATATAAATCACAAGCGAAGATTCATCATTAAGATCCATTCATAATCTTCATTCAAGCTTTTCATTTAAAATTACAAACTATACATCTAACATTCTAATACACTAGGAATTCATCATAACATAAGAGAACTTTCCAAGCATATTTAAATTCCTTAACAACAACTGAGTATAATTCACTACTCTAAGTTACATTCTTCCATATTCCAACTTACTGCATTTTAAAAGACGATTACATACATGCATTTACGATAAATCTCATCTAAACCAATTACTCATTCGATCAACACGGCATTCAAGAAGGAACTGAATATAAGCATTTAAAGTTAATTCCATTTATCCAATTAACCATTCTAACATAAGCTATTCATGCATGATAAAGCTGAATAAAGGAAACATAAGAGAATACACCACATAACACCATAATGATCTCGGAGTTCACCCCTAAAGGGCTACATCTCCGGGTCTGCTCAACTGCAAGACCCCTCTGATAATTAATAAAGTTAAGAATACAAGAGGTTACACCATACAATCCAGCCATCAAGGCGATACATAAACAATATACAAATGACCGCATCGGTCAATTAATACATAAACGATCCTTGAAAAGAACAGGATCCAGCTGAACATAATCAAAGCTAAAACAAGAGTCCAGAAGAGCATCCATAAAACTGAGCCATCACCACCCAAGGTCTAACATGAAACCGACACTCACAAGGGCAGAGGCAAAAGGACGACTCACAAAGGTACTCCTAACAGGACAAAACGACACACACTAGCGAACGTAGGAACAAGTGTCATCACACGACCTGGTATGGTTACCATGGCAAGTCTTCATAGGCCCTGGTCCCATACACTGGGTCACCCTGGCAATCTAATCCGAGCTTCCGGCCCATCCAAAGCCTCATGTGGACCCACACATCCTCTCGTGAAGACAAGGAAGATGGTTTGCCATTTCAGGCCTTCTCACAGCATGTCGAATCTATGATAGCACTCGTCTCATGTGTGATGCACATTTATCTTACTTAGAGATTACATTCTAATCTACTTAGGTTATCACTTATTAGACTCACTTTCGATGGGTTACCCAGCAGCCACTTTGGGCGCGGCTCCCAATCGAAAGCCACTTTCCCATACGACACTAGAACAAACTCAGACGAACTCAAAAACCATGGAATAGGCATGGTCTGACGAACGGAGTTCAAGAAGGAAGAAACAATCATCTGGTCAAACACGACTCAAAGATGAACACTTACTGATGGTACTCTAATTAGAGACCCGACCAACAACGGTCAACCACAATCATCATTCGACTCACACACAAGGAGGATACGATCACAGAAATATAATATAAAAAGGGAATCCAAATGAAGATAATTATTTCCAAATTCCAAGTCTTACTTCCCTACGCACGTATAGCAGAATCCAAAATGAACTGTTAATAAAAGAGTATATTTATTATTCCACGATAAATAAAATATACACAATTAAGGACTAATAGTGCACAATAACCCAGTTAATTATTAGTTAATATATAATTATTAATCTCTATTAATAAAATATATCTCACTAATAATTAATGTATTTGCACAAATTTGAATTAATATCAATTAGTTTAAATACACAAATTAATTTCCATTAATCACATATATAATAATCATTAATCAATAATAGGAAGCTTAATCATTAAAATAATATTCATTAACATGACATAAAACCATATGCATTTTTTTTTTTAAAAACTAAAAAAAATACATTAAAAAAAACGATTTTAAAAACTATGTTTTCTTTTATACAAAAAAAAACGCATTAACAATATGGGCTAGGCGCCGTGCCCTAACCCTAGCCACAGGTGGCGCTCGCGGTGGTGCCCGCAGGTGCCGCGGCGGCCTGCGGCCACCGCGGCCCCTACGGCCACCGCCGTGAGCCGCAGGCGGGCGGAGGTAAGGGGAGCTCGCAGGGAAGAGGGGAGGAGAAAGGGGAGGAGCGGGGGAGAGAGGGGAGGTGGAGCGGGTGGAGCTTCGCTCCCCGCCTCCAATCCCCAAAACACAGCTCGTTTTTATTATTAAAAACTCGCCCAGTTCGCCTCAACAAAAAAAAACGCACAGTCCATAAAAACAATTACGTTTTAAATTTTAATTAGAACACACAATTCGTAAATAAACACAAACGCCCAGTTTGGGTTTTATGACATTTTCGCCCAGCTCGATTTCATAAAAAAAAGAACAACGCACAGGGGCGAAACAAATATATTTTCCTTATTTTCAAAACACAGTTCGAGCTTTATAAAACAAAAACGCCCACTACCAGGTTTGATAAAGAATTCCGATTCAATACAAATTCGGTTTCAACAAACTGAGATTGATATCACATTTCCATTTCAAACAAAACTAAAATTGAGAGATAATTCCTACCTGATCTCGCATTCCTGGCAAGATCTGTTGAGAGTCCAAATCTCCAGCTCCCAAATCCTTCCTTCTCCATCCAAAATCCTCCAATTCCATCTCCAAAATCTTTCCCAACCAAAATCTCCTCCAAAAATGTCCATCCTTCCATTTTCCCCAAATTTGGGTTATATGGAAGAGTTGACCCAAAAATTCCATTTTTGGAATTAAAAAATTTTATTTACAAATAATACTCAAAAATTCATTCTTTTCAACTATAGCAACAATTTAACTTGCTTTTTAATTCAAAAACGATTTCTTCAATTAATCAAATTTAGCCGATCTAATCTCAAAAACCAACAGAATGCAATTACGTCTAATGCGATTAAATACCAAACTTTCTTTTTTTCAACAGCATATATAAAATGCATCTAATAATCAAAATCAGTCATTTAATCGAATTTACTTCCAATTAAAAACGAGCAATCCAATATCGACGAAAATCGCATAACGGAAACCAGATTACTTTAGCCCATTAATCTTCAATGCACAAACGCATATTAATCAAGATAATTACTAAGGACTAATTAATCAATTTAACCAAACACACCAGGTACGCAAACCGAGAAGGTCAACCAAACAGACGACTCGCAACCCAAACAAAAAGGGATTACCGACGACGACTGGCGATGCTCACTTGAGCACGACTAAGGCCGACTAGGGTCTTACGACCACCTAATCCAACTCTAAGGATTAAAAAGGTACACTCAAACCTGCACATCCAGGTGAAGACGAACCTCGCACTCATGCGGCGTTGTACCTGAAATCTTCTGCAACCAAGAGTCATACATGCATACATATATAAAATTTAATGAAAGCGTTAGCTCAATATTAATACCACGAAATAGGAACACCGAAAACTTGCATACAACTAGTGTGAAACCACATCAATAGCTATGCGTTAAATCAAATATCTGACTATAATCATTATATTACGATAAACTGATCAAGATTAAACCAAGGTTAGAGATTGATTAGGGCAGGGGTACTATATTCTCCCCCCCTAGGTTCCGACTTACTCCTGGAAGTCGTAAGGCTAGATGAAGAACATGTCGTACGCATCAGCCCTGAAACTCATTCAACAAAGATCAAATTGCACATAGAAATCTTTCCATAAATAAATGAAATACTATTGCAAAATCCTTTACAAACGCCATTATCCATTGGCAAAATACATCTAAAACCATACATTCCTTAAAATATTCTAGGAATTATCAATAATCATAGCAGAGAACAAGAATTTTCTTCCTTTCATTACGCCAAATTAAAGCATTGCAAAGAGGTAAACAACAATTACCATAATCATCGACCAAAAATGACAAGAAAACATGCCATAATGATCAATTTCCTTTACCAATCCATCTTTTTCATAAAATTCAATAACATAGATCTAGTTTAAATATCAATTTCTACAGCCAAATTAACTTTCATGAAATAAGAGCAACAGAATAACTCAATTGATTACACTTGCCAGGCATAAGGAAACCTTTCCAATGACTATGTCCCATAACATAGTGACAAGATAACACAATTTACTCCATGATACACATAATAACCATCCACAACTGGAATGCATAACAGAAAAGGCCACATGTGAGCATGTCTAATGCTCGGTCAAAGATAACATGCACGATCAGCATCTCTATGCCTGATCTCATAACAACAATATGATCATAAATATCCAATATCTCACTCAAGGGCTCGATGGTGCTAGGCACACCATAGCGGTGCTACCTTCCATACAAGACCTCTGTGAATATCCCTTGTTGAGCAAGGTGGTTAGCCTCCAAGAGATAGTCACCACACATAGGTAGGTAGTGGATACTAGCTGCATCACAGCCTCACATACCTCCATCCTCAAGGTTCCTTGCGTCTACTTCCTCGTATACACTCATCCAAGCCCGTCTCCTACATTCTTGGAGAGGAATTCACATTGCAACACAAGACCAGCATACGAAAACAACAAGGATAAACCGGTTTAGCCACCAAAGTACAGCAGAATAAAGATAATAAATCCTCAATTCCAACAGTAAAACAAGAAAATAATCCGGAATCTCAACACCAAATCAAAAGTGCAAAAGATCACAAGATCGTGGCTAAACCTTCACAGTCAAAGTAGAATAAATTGCTGGCCCACAAAGAAATAAATAAATAATTAAATGAAAATCACAATTGCACGTTACATCACTACGTGACTAATAGCTAGCCACCAACGAGGAAGGAAGGAACAATCATCTAGCTATCCTAGTAGCTCATCATGTGGTGTGGCCAAGTCACACATCCACATGGCATGGCAGTGTGCACCTCGACATCACCCCACATCACGTCGTCACGTGGCATGGCTCTACCCAATACCTACCGGTAGGCCGCATGGAAATGTCTACCACATCCCGCATCGTGTCTCAGCACAGCATGGCAATACTCCAAGCAGACAAAGCACGCAATGGACGTATCCCGCATGGTAATGTACCCCGCGGATAAGGCACGCACTGGTCACACTCCGCATAGCGATGTTCCTCTCAGGAAACTCGCCGTAGGCCAGAGGTATACATGGCTAAAGTCTACCCACAAGTCTACCAACACTGGTCAGTTGGCAACTTATGTAAGAACAATAACATGCCTCTCATGAAGACAAGGCAACAGATGCTCCAGTGGAATCCAACAATATGCTCAAGAACTACCATCTATATGCTCAAATAAAGAAGAGGAATAGGCTGACACACATAAACCTATAAATAGGTTCATCAAAGGGAAAGTATCGAGTACACCTTGATACAGTTTAGTAGTACAACTATATCATTCCTCGAAGTAGAGAAGCTAAAGTCGCTTCACGCCGACATTACTCGTACGCCAATCCATACTATTCAAGGAACGGTCGCTTCGAATACTACCCCATAACATACTGAGTTACCCACAACCTGAGGTTTGGTACTCAACAGGGAAACAAATAAGCAACATTACATAAACAGTATGGTTTCCCATACTCATAAGCAACATATCCTCCATGGTTGATTACTTCACCAATCCATGGGCACACAAGATAAGCACTGGTTTCTTACAATACACACAATTACACCAATACTGGTTTAGTCACATATACGGGGAATACTTTTCAGTACGCTAACATCTATACAAAGAAGATTTCAATTATGCTTTCTACATAAATAACTGAATCAAGTTTACTCTAGATGCAAGTACTGAAATTATTAACAATTCACAATTAAATAAGGAAATGACATCATTCCTATAGCTTCCTCGAATCTCACTAAGCATTCATAATTAAATTACTAGCTAAGCAAATTCATTTCTAAAGCTTAAGACTTCCATCTATCACTATGAAGCCAAAAAGCAATAGTACATTTTCACATGTTTTATAAACATTCTATTTAAATCAATGCACTCTTTAATATCATTACTAAAATCTTATGATTAGGCAAGGAGAAGGGAAAGAGAGTTGATAACCAAACTATTTCCTACAAAAACGCAAGACCAATCAAGATCACGCTACATTATACATTTTCTCACTATAAGTCTATCATTTCAATTACATGGTTTTCATTTTGCTACCGTTTAGAAGGACGACTATCAATCTCACAAAACATTTCCAATAATTATAGTTGCAACAGGAGGTTCTAGTTTTCCAACAAAACAGAGATCAAGAGAGGCAATCTTTTTGATAATGCAAGACCTCATAAGAACACTCACTTATAATAATACAATATAGACACATGTCATAATTTGCAACCTATTAGAGAAGATCACATTACGATCAAAGATAAGCAAGAAGCTATCACCCAAATAAAACATATTAATGCACACACATCAAACAAGCTTTTCATTCGCACTTTCTAAACACATTAAGGTAATTTCATATACCCAAAAGCGAGTTCAATGGAGCATTTGCTAAAATAAATTTTCAGTCAAACTGGTTTAATGCAACACAGAAGACAATCTTTCGGAAAACACATACACAATCTTTCAGGGAACACATTAATACTTTCTCGAAGCTACAATAAAATGCTCTTTTTAACACTTCTTCTACAAACCAAGCAGTTTCACATAATTCAACTATTCGCATAGCAATGCACCTTACTAAGGTAGAATTTAATCATGCTACTCCTACAAAACACACATGGAGAATTCTTTAAACGTACACATGCAGTTTTTCTCCCAATCACCCAAAATAAATTTTTAAACCCGAAGCCCTTTTAATAATCTAAAAACATAAGCAACATAAGGCTCATACAAGGGTTCAAGAAGTCACACCGTCTTCTCTCTTGCAAACAAGAAACTCAAATCAAAGATAATTACACATATCCTAGTCATTTTAATTTCCAGAAAGAGAGAGAAAGAGGAATGGTGATGATCATTTAATTTTCTACAAAATAAGCATTCAATAATTGCCATACTAGTCCTTCAAGTGGAAAACACTAAGCTAGATCGTAATCTTTAAATAAACACAATTCGCACTTTCAGATTCAAGACAAGCACGGACCAATCCAAATGGATTAGTCTAAAGAGTACAATACTCAAAAGGGAAGGTACATACGATTCTCTTTCAAAATAAGAGTAATCGTAGACCAAGACATCAATAAGCACACAATGCACAATTAAACACTCAAACACCAACATCAAGAAGGCGAAAACAAAGTGTGAACACACACGTTACACACAAGCTAAGGTCTACTCAATCACTCACATGCAAAAGGAGGACAAGCATACACATAAGGTCGATACACCTCACACAAATAGAAGGCACACGCGACACCAGAGATCCCAATGTTTGCAACATGGGCTCTGATACCAAATGTAATGCTCCGCCAGGAAACCCCGAAGGGATAAGCCAAAATTCCAAGAATAGAGTGCAAATTTTTTTTTTTTAAAGTTACAACACATAAGATGCAACAAGATAGCAAAGATTCAGATTGCATAGCGGAAGACTTCAACTAACACCTAAAGAGTTTCCCAACAAGAATTACTTAAATTTCACAATTCACTAACTCGCACAATTAATCCAATAAGCTAATTATCTTAACAACGAGATAATTCATATTCAGGATAATTTCTTTCAAAGATGGAAATATAAATCACAAGCGAAGATTCATCATTAAGATCCATTCATAATCTTCATTCAAGCTTTTCATTTAAAATTACAAACTATACATCTAACATTCTAATACACTAGGAATTCATCATAACATAAGAGAACTTTCCAAGCATATTTAAATTCCTTAACAACAACTGAGTATAATTCACTACTCTAAGTTACATTCTTCCATATTCCAACTTACTGCATTTTAAAAGACGATTACATACATGCATTTACGATAAATCTCATCTAAACCAATTACTCATTCGATCAACACGGCATTCAAGAAGGAACTGAATATAAGCATTTAAAGTTAATTCCATTTATCCAATTAACCATTCTAACATAAGCTATTCATGCATGATAAAGCTGAATAAAGGAAACATAAGAGAATACACCACATAACACCATAATGATCTCGGAGTTCACCCCTAAAGGGCTACATCTCCGGGTCTGCTCAACTGCAAGACCCCTCTGATAATTAATAAAGTTAAGAATACAAGAGGTTACACCATACAATCCAGCCATCAAGGCGATACATAAACAATATACAAATGACCGCATCGGTCAATTAATACATAAACAATCCTTGAAAAGAACAGGATCCAGCTGAAAATAATCAAAGCTAAAACAAGAGTCCAGAAGAGCATCCATAAAACTGAGCCATCACCACCCAAGGTCTAACATGAAACCGACACTCACAAGGGCAGAGGCAAAAGGACGACGCACAAAGGTACTCCTAACAGGACAAAACGACACACACTAGCGAACATAGGAACAAGTGTCATCACACGACCTAGTATGGTTACCATGGCAAGTCTTCATAGGCCCCGGTCCCATACACTGGGTCACCCTGGAAACCTAATCCAAGCTTCCGGCCCATCCAAAGCCTCATGTGGACCCACACATCCTCTCGTGAAGACAAGGAAGATGGTTTGCCATTTCAGGCCTTCTCACAGCATGTCGAATCTATGATAGCACTCGTCTCATGTGTGAGGCACATTTATCTTACTTAGAGATTACATTCTAATCTACTTAGGTTATCACTTATTAGACTCACTTTCGACGGGTTACCCAGCAGCCACTTTGGGCGCGGCCCCCAATCGAAAGCCACTTTCCCATACGACACTAGAACAAACTTAGACGAACTCAAAAACCAAGGAATAGGCATGGTCTGACGAACGGAGTTCAAGAAGGAAGAAACAATCATCTGGTCAAACACGACTCAAAGATGAACACTTACTGACGGTACTCTAATTAGAGACCCGACCAACAACGGTCAACCACAATCATCATTCGACTCACACACAAGGAGGATACGATCACAGAAATATAATATAAAAAGGGAATCCAAATGAAGATAATTATTTCCAAATTCCAAGTCTTACTTCCCTACGCACGTATAGCAGAATCCAAAATGAACTGTTAATAAAAGAGTATATTTATTATTCCACGATAAATAAAATATACACAATTAAGGACTAATAGTGCACAATAACCCAGTTAATTATTAGTTAATATATAATTATTAATCTCTATTAATAAAATATATCTCACTAATAATTAATGTATTTGCACAAATTTCGAATTAATATCGATTAGTTTAAATACACAAATTAATTTCCATTAATCACATATATAATAATCATTAATCAATAATAGGAAGCTTAATCATTAAAATAATATTCATTAACATGACATAAAACCATATGCATTTTTTTTTAAAAAAACTAAAAAAAATACATTAAAAAAAATGATTTTAAAAACTATGTTTTCTTTTATACAAAAAAAAACGCATTAACAATATGGGCGAGGCGCCGTGCCCTAACCCTAGCCACAGGCGGCGCTCGCGGTGGTGCCCGTAGGTGCCGCGGTGCCCTGCGGCCACCACGGCCCCTGCGGCCACCGCCGTGAGCCGCAGGCGGGCGGAGGTAAGGGGAGCTCGCGGGGAAGAGGGGAGGAGAAAGGGGAGGAGCGGGGGAGAGAGGGGAGGTGGAGCGGGTGGAACTCCGCTCCCCGCCTCCAATCCCCAAAACACGGCTCATTTTTATTATTAAAAACTCGCCCAGTTCGCCTCAACAAAAAAAAACGCACAGTCCATTGAAACAATTACGTTTTAAATTTTAATTAGAACACACAGTTTGTAAATAAACACAAATGCCCAGTTCGGGTTTTATGACATTTTCGCCCAGCTCGATTTCATAAAAAAAAGAACAACGCACAGGGGTGAAACAAATATATTTTCCTTATTTTCAAAACACAGTTCGAGCTTTATAAAACAAAAACGCCCACTACCAGGTTTGATAAATAATTCCGATTCAATACAAATTCGGTTTCAACAAACTGAGATTGATATCACATTTCCATTTCAAACAAAACTAAAATTGAGAGATAATTCCTACCTGATCTCGCGTTCCTGGCAAGATCTGTTGAGAGTCCAAATCTCCAGCTCCCAAATCCTTCCTTCTCCATCCAAAATCCTCCAATTCCATCTCCAAAATCTTTCCCAACCAAAATCTCCTCCAAAAATGTCCATCCTTCCATTTTCCCCAAATTTGGGTTATATGGAAGAGTTGACCCAAAAATTCCATTTTTGGAATTAAAAAATTTTATTTACAAATAATACTCAAAAATTCATTCTTTTCAACTATAGCAACATTTTAACTTGCTTTTTAATTCAAAAACGATTTCTTCAATTAATCAAATTTAGCCGATCTAATCTAAAAAACCAACAGAATGCAATTACGTCTAATGCGATTAAATACCAAACTTTCTTTTTTTCAACAGCATATATAAAATGCATCTAATAATCAAAATCAGTCATTTAATCGAATTTACTTCCAATTAAAAATGAGCAATCCAATATCGATGAAAATCGCATAACGGAAACCAGATTACTTTAGCCCATTAATCTTCAATGCACAAACGCATATTAATCAAGATAATTACTAAGGACTAATTAATCAGTTTAACCAAACACACCAGGCACGCAAACCGAGAAGGTCAACCAAACAGACGACTCGCAACCCAAACAAAAAGGGATTACCGACGACGACTGGCGATGCTCACTTGAGCACGACTAAGGCCGACTAGGGTCTTACGACCACCTAATCCAACTCTAAGGATTAAAAAGGTACACTCAAACCTGCACATCCAGGTGAAGACGAACCTCGCACTCATGCGGCGTTGTACCTGAAATCTCCTGCAACCAAGAGTCATACATGCATACATATATAAAATTTAATGAAAGCGTTAGCTCAATATTAATACCACGAAATAGGAACACCGAAAACTTGCATACAACTAGTGTGAAACCACATCAATAGCTATGCGTTAAATCAAATATCTGACTATAATCATTATATTATGATAAACTGATCAAGATTAAACCAAGGTTAGAGATTGATTAGGGCAGGGGTACTACAAAGCCGATGACTACTTGAATTTCTTCCTTGTTGTCATGTGGGGCCTATCCAACCAGAAGAACTCATTGTGAACCTTGCTCAGAACATATCTGATCACCTCATCTTTGAATTCTGGTATGAATAGAATACCGGTTAACCCTAGATCCTTGATGATCTTATATTCTGGCTTGATTGTTCTGAAGTCTCCCAATATCACAGATTGATACATGCCCTTAATCTCTTCTATACCTAGATCCTCCAAGGTGTAGTGAATATATGCCCTTACATCTTCAAAATACATCATGTTGTCAGGAACCCTAGAGAATGCACCCACAGAGTCTTCTTTCTTATCTATATGGGGAACTTCCTTGAAAACAAGTCTCAGCCTATCTTTAACTTCAACAATGGTGGGATTTGCAATGAAAGTAAGAGTAGATGATCCAAATGCCATTTTGAAGAAATACCTAAAAAATGATTATCGGTGTGAAGATTTTATTGCTTCTCCGATGATTGCTCGAAATCCTTTCAGAATGCCTTTGCTAACTCTTAATCGCCTGAAATTTGCCTTTTCTTTTCTCTGGATTTCTTGAATGTTGGGTGAGTGAAAATGAATTCACTTTCTCCTTTTATCAGTAAGTAAACCCTAATCCTTCACTATCATAAATGCTTCGTGATGTACCCTACCACATGCCAATTTCATACTCTTATGTCGGGTAAACCTTCATCAATGATTAAGGTAACTCTCCAAATCTCCTTCGAGGAATATGCAAAATTTGCAATAGATTTTTCAACCCCTAAGGCGTATGCCTTAGTTACCAGTGGAATTTCCTACTGGTGTAGGAATGCTTTATTCTACTAGTGGAGTTACCGGTGTAGATTCATCTCCACTTGGTTCTTCAAACTTTCTAACCCATCTCTTGGTGTGATCTTGTTTAATTTCATCTACCTTCTGCTTTCCTTTCCCATTTGTGTTATCATTGCTAATCGGTTGAGTCTTGCTTCTGCAGTACTTAGCAATATAACCTATTTTATTGCATGCATAACATGTAACATTGTTCTTTTGAATTTCTTTAACATATCTGGTGTCATTCCTTGACCTACATTGATTGGCCAAATGACCGAACTTTCCACATGCATGATTTGACAGTCATTCTGCAATCTTATGTTCTATGACCATATTTGTTGCAATTTGTGCATTGACCGAGAACAAAATTGTAGTTTTGATTTGCTTTATTTCTACATTGTTTAGCCATATGCCCAAATTTATTACAAACAAAGCATCTACTAGTGAATTTATAAGCATTAGATTGCCTTACCGGTTTCATCTAGTCTTATGAGTTCTGCTTACCAATTGTCTGATCTTCATTTGTAGTACCAAAGCTTTCACCTTGTACAAATCCAAGTCCTCTAGAATCATCATTCTGCCTTTGTCTTTTCAATAAGTCATCCAACTGTGCAACACTAATACTGAATTTTTCTGTATAGTTACTTGTAGTAGTCAAATCATCTCTCAGAGTAGTTATTTGTCTTTCAAGCTCTTGTTCATTGTTCTAGGAGTGTGCCAAATCAATTGTCAACAAATTATTCTCATGATTCAATCTGCCACATTCATCAAATTTGTTCTTTAGAGATATAACAAGATTATCTTCCTTCTTCTTTATGTCCTCAATATCTTTTGATAACATCATATTCAGGTCTTGTATTTCATTCTTCATGAGCATGTTTGCTTGACTTAGTTTCTGACATTGTTCCTTAAGTGCATTTTTCTCCTCATCATCCAGGTTTTGCAAAAATTCCTTTCTCTTGGCTTGAGCTAATGATAACTTTTCTTGTAGGACAAGGATGAATTCAATAGTAGAATTCAATTCATCTTGCAATTTTAAATTCTTCAACCTTTGAGCATCATAATCCTCAAGAGCCATCTCAAGTTGCTTCTCCATAGCCATGTTCAATGATTCTGGTTTCAGGATCTTCCTCAAGCTATTAAACTTCTTCTGAGGAACTAGGCTTTGATACCAAATGTTGAGATCCAAGAACACTAAGAGGGGGGGTGAATTAGTGTTCTGCTGGTAAGATATGATTTTACCCTTTTATAACATACACATATAAAACGGTAAATGAAGAAACATATAACTTGAAGCAAATAAACCATCCACATAAATGAACACCATAACACACAAAATTTATACACAGAAAACCTCAAAGAGGAAAAACCACGGTGGGATTTGTAACCCACAATATCAGTTCACTAGCCATATGAAAGGATATTACATAAAATGGGGGCCTGCATATGCAGGAAGGCACACTGCCTAGAGAACACTGCTCACCACAAAAAGAGTCTCACTGACTACAAGCTTCTGCTGAAATGAAATAGTAATAATGAACTCACAGAATGCATCTACTATGCCAAAAAGAGTTCTAGTTATAGTTTTTCTATGTACCAGTTCATAAAGCCTGAACACTTATACAGGCATCTCTTCTCCTCCAAGAATTCTTTCCAAACTATCTACAGATCATTGCATGATATAACTTTCGCATGCAAATGATCTACATACATATTGTTTGCATCATACAATTTTTCTATATTTCTCCTATGTCACTTCTATTCAAAATGACCTAGCAGACTGACCTATATACCCTTACAAACAATAAGCCTTATGTCAGTTTTCAATGCATTACAAAATATATACAATGTCGACTTTATACAATAATTACAAAATGATTTTTACAAATAAAACTTCCTTCGAGTCCAAGCCTGATGTCGGCTTCACTAAAGTGTTGGATGTTAGTGCTGGTGACGATGTAACCCTAGATTCTCTAATGTCGATGTCTACCAGTGAATGCCTCCTAGTGCTAATGTATGTCGATGTATGTCAGTGTATACCAGTGTAAGCTTCCTTATGAATCTTGTTGCCAAGTAACCATGTTGCCATGTTGATTTTGCCATCAATCACAACATATGAATCCAATGAGTGTCAATTGCCAACATTTTCTAGTGTAGGTTCTTGAACAATTTGGTTTAGCTCCCAAATAATGCAAGTGGATTCTACCTTTACTTTTAGTATAAATTTTATAATTCTTATTAATGGAGAACCTTTAATTTTCTTTAATTCTACCCAAGGTTTTTGACAAGGAGATCTTTTATCTCCTCTTTTATTTGGCATTATAGTTGAATCTCTCAATCAAGGTATATTTTCTTATCATTCAAATCATATCTAGAAAGGTTTACCAATTACACGAATTAACATTACAATGACAAATTGTTTATTTGTAGATGATACTCTTCTATTTGGGAAATAATCCTTACTAGTGGAAAAACTAACCAAATGAATTTTATCAAAATATACTTTAGCTTTAGGGTAGTAGGTAAATTCAACAAAGTCAAATATCTTTTTCAAATCTTTATTTTAAATCAAATCCTCCATATTTTGGGTTTTATATAGCACAATCTTCCATGCTAGTAGTTAGGAATCCCTTTTTTTTTAGGAGAAAATAAACATTCCCTTTGGAATTAAATTTAAAATGGTATTAAGGATATGATATCTTCCTAGAAAGGGAGATGGGTCTCTCTAGAAGGAATGTTAATGATGATCAAGGTTGTTCTATGACAAAGCAGAGTTTTTAGTTATTGAGGAATGAGGTAGTAGAGTAGTGAATGTTTGATTTTTTAAATTTAAGAAAATAATAATTTATAGTTAATTGTGATGTCAATGGTAGTGTATATGGTGTAGTTTTTGTTGAACACCCAATAGGACTAAGTGAGGGGGTGAATCAGTTTGAAACTTTAAAAGCAATTATTAATCAACTTATTTAATCGCAGTGCTTTAATAATCAAATATAAACACATAACCACATGAACACTAGATTTACATGGAAAATCCAAGTAGGGAATGATAATATGATGAAACTATAAAGATCCATTCAACTACTAAGAGGGGGATGAATCAGTAGATAGAAAATAAACTAAACTTTCACCAAACTCATTTCTAGCTTAGAAACAACTCACAAAGATTACCAGTTTTAGTCACTCAGACAAACCTACAACTGCACTATTAAACTTTACTAGTTGTCCTGATACTTAGTGACGAAATGCAATAGATCTTTAAACTTAAATACCATTTGACAAATCCTTAAATCACTTCATTAATACCAGTAATAACATGTTTCAGATTATTTTTCGTCATTCAAATATATCCATGCAGATTTACTAGTCATTCAAATCAACCATATCAAAAACACATCCACAAAATCATTCACCACTTGACACAATGATTTTTCATGTGGAAACCCAAATGGGAAAAACCATGGTGAGGATGAATACGCACAAGTATTTTGAACTCTTCTTAAGTTCACCCTGTTAGGAGCCAAACCTTGTTAGAAGCTTATACAATAATGTCATGTTAAGAACAAATCCAGTTAAGGACCACTCAGTTAAGGGATCGAATACAATACCATTTTAAAGGTAATACCCTATTAGAGGTAACCTCGACGGAGGATTTCAAATCCAAGCTAATGGATCACCTTTTTAGAGGATTTTAACAAGTCTGTTAAAGCTTACCCGGTTAAGGGATTTTACTATTGTAATGGTTAGAGAACAATAGGTTCTTGACTAATCTGGAAATAACACTTCCTTGCTGAATTAGATCCTTTACAACTCTTATTTGCCTTCACATCATTCTGCAGACACACCTCTTGGTTTGGCAACAATCACTTCCACACTTAGTGAAATTGCCAACAACCTTTCAATCAATCCATTGACCTTAAAATAAATACATTAGGTCAGTAACATGACACAAACCCTAGAAATATCATAAAGCTTACAAACATATCGGTTCAATCTTGACCGTTAGATTACATGCAATCAACTTCACATTCTTTTAGGTATCTACAACTGCTCATGGATCACTACACATTGAATCTTGTAGCTCATCACGTGTTTGTCACTTCATACTATGTATTTGATCATTCCCAAGATAAATGGTTATTACTTACATGCCAAATCCATTTCAAAACTTATCACATACAACATGCTTACATGGCATATTCATCACCTATCATCATTCAATCATAGATCGTCACAATGGATCTCCAAACTTCATCGATTAGGGTTCTGCATCTCAACTGGTTAGGGTTACCAGTTGATCTTCACTACATCAACATCGGTTGCTTTACTACATCATTACCAATATCAATACTTGCTTCATTACCGGTAGAAATTGACATCAATGACAACACTATACTTCTCCAATACAATCTTCATGCAATGCCAACAAGGAAAAACCACGTAAAGAATGTAACTCACAATATGAATAACAATGTTTACATTTTAGGATTGCATGTAAGGAGTAACAACACCTGAAGGACTTTCATAATTAAAGCACACTACCTTAGGCAAGATACAAGAAGGACTTGTATAGCTGAAGAACACTTCTTTAGGACAAGATACAAATTGTTGCTAAAGGACTCACTGTCAATCAACACGGAATGAAATAGTTGAACTAAAATTGAGAAGGATTCTCTTGATCATGAAATTTTCCTTGAACAATAATCAAGCAACCAATAACATGGAAAACATCTCTGATAATCTTCATTGTCACATCACACTGTCTTGCAGAATATATCAACTTCAAATCTCTTTTCAAACTGACTTTCTCGTCACCACAAACTCAAATCTATTTGAAAATCATTTCCATGCACTTCTCATACAATTCACTTCTCATCCGCACTCAATTTATCCATCAACACATCATAAATATGAGATAGAATATTGAAATCCTAAGGGTTGGCCAAAATGAAATAAGAAATATTACACAAAATAAGCACCCAAAACTAAAATACCTATATTGTTCCATCCTAGGAGAAAGAGAGAACCAAAAAATATCATAATGCATCATTCCATGAATTATTCAAGAATCTACACATACTAACACATACTCCAAAGGACATTACAAAGCATATCATGTGGATTGAAGAATAGAAATGGACACTGAGAGGGGGGTGAATCAGTGTATTTAAAAACTTTTAACTATGTGCACTAATACTTCTACTGCAAATTAATTGAGAATACACACACAAAGACAAACCACAAAACCAAATATATGAGTAAAACCTAATGTGGGAAAAACCTCGGTGAGAATAATTGTTGGAGTCTACTACTCCAATCTAGCATCATAGTAAATAACGATTTACAATATTTAGGCCACCAACCCAAGGAGCACCTACCCCTACTTTGAGCACCCACTCAAAGATTTACAGTGATTGTCCAAGTTTACAATGAAATAATGAAACCTCATTACAAATGAGTTTGTAACACTTACACATTTATCATATCATGATAATGACTTTGCTTTCCTATTGAAAGTTTTCCTCTGTTTCTCCTCCTTCCTCTAGTTATCTTCTTCTCTCTGCTACAACATTATGGTGCAAGAGCACCTTGTAGGATTTGAAGACCATTTGAACAATGAAGGCTCTTAGAAGTGTTTTTAGGTTATTTGAATGTTTTTGAGTTGTAATAAGGTCTTTCAAGGCCATTTGAGTTGTTTTGATTATCCATGTAAGGCTTTGATGCCATTTTGTAGTGTGAACTCTAGAGGACCTACTTGGTCAACCATGGTCAAATGACATCCAAAATGCCTAAATGAGGCAAGAAATGTATTTTGGCTTCTATGTGGCCTATTTGAAAGGTTTATTATGTGTCCTAATAGGTTACCCAGGGAAAATTCATAGATTGTCAAGTTTGTGTAAAGTTGTCAACTTGGATGACAACTTTTGTTGTCAAATTGTAACTAATCTCCCTCCAACAATTGCCTAATTAAAATTTCAGTTGGAGTCAGTTGAGGAGGTTGGAGAAAACTTGTTTAAAGCCTTGGAGATTGAGAATAATGATGATGATGAAGTTTGTATATAAGACAGTGATCAGATTTCAATAAACACTCAAAAAATTGTAACTAATCTCCCTCCAACAATTGCCTAATTAAAATTTCAGTTGGAGTCAGTTGAGGAGGTTGGAGAAAACTTGTTTAAAGCCTTGGAGATTGAGAATAATGATGATTTTGAAGTTTGTATATAAGACAGTGATCAGATTTCAATAAACACTCAGAAAATTCCATAAATCTTCTATAACAGTGCTTTGTACACGCATAGTACGGACCTTGTGTACAGTCTAAATCATTTATTTGAGTAGGAATATGTGTTGATGTTCATTTGGATTTGATTTGGCAAGATCAGACTATGTAATAAGGAATATATCTACATTTTTGTAATAGACAGTCTAAAAACCCTCCAAAACTAGGGTTTCTAGGGAAATGTCTTCTTAACCCCACATTCCTTCGAGCAAATTGGCTACAAATCTAAGGAATGGGAGGGGAGAAAATGTACTTTGTCATAACCCTGTTTTTGGATGTTCATATGACTTTCTATTCTTATTATTATTATTATTATTATTATTATTATTATTATTATTATTATTATTATTATTATTATTATTATTATTATTATTATTATTATTATTATCATTACTACTACTATTATTAATCTTATTATTAATTTTATGAGAAATGGTAATTGGAAGATTAAAATTATTTCAATGCATACTTGGAAGGGATCCTGTATGGATTCACTTGACTTCGTAAGGCTTTAGGCCAAATTCTGAGGCAGAACTCAAGCTTGTTTTATCTTATTTTTATTTACTCCTAAAGATGGCAACCTCGGTGCACTCCTAGTAGAGGAGTGTAGTCTTTAGAGATTGACTCAAGACCCAGATGGTCCCGATGAGTCTAAAGTATCGGGCTAGAGAATTTCCTATTCTTTGAATAGATGCCTACTCTATTTGGGTAGATGCCTATCTCGAATTAGATAGATGAAACTCCCTATCCCATATAAACATATGCCTAGCCCGTATGGCTACATACCTAGACCGTATGGTTAGATGCATAACCTGTATGGTTCGATTCCCATCCCATTTGGATGGATGACTATCTTGTTTTGATTGATTCCTAGAGTATGCGATTGAATCAAACATAACTAAGAATAAGTGTGAATAAGAAATCAATATTTATTCAAAAAAAAAATCAGTTGAGATTTTTGGATTAAGTCAAGTGCGTTAATACATACTTCAAGATTATTGAAATTTTTGAGTGGGCCGTTGAATTGGTGGAGTTTGGGATCAAGCCCTAGGCTAGGCATCCTCATTTGACTAGCCTGTTTTGACTGCTAAGAATTATGCAGAGGTAAAACCAAGTGTATTGGACCTTATATGACCATGGATTTGTCATTTTGGGATGCGTATGAACCCTTTTCATCCATTGGTGTCTTTGGATCAGACTTTTGGAGTGTGGTTGCTTTGTAAAAGTGGCCTAAAAGCCCTTTTAGCCCTCCTGTAGGAACAACCTTTGACCCGATAAATGCAAGAGTTATGTTCTAAGTTTTTGAAGTGTTTTGTTTCATCATTGGAGGTATCAAAAAGTGTCAATATTCTATGGTATCATGAGGAGGATTTCTTATTTCTACCTTGAAAGTTCAAAACAAGGCTACTAGGAATAGGCATCTAGTAGAGGGCAGTCACCTTGATTGCATCTGTACAAAAAAAAGGGTATTTTTTTGGTTGTAATCAATTTCTTTAGGGTTATATAAGAGGTTCTATAGGGTCAATGCATATTCTACAATGGTGGATATGTTGCAAACCAAGTCAACCATAGGTGGCTACAGGAGAGTTGGTGTCAAGAATAGACTTGATGTGAGAAGTTGTATCTCCATGAGTTGTTCATGGATATAGTGGGGTCCCATTGAGAAAAGGGAGTGTAGAGGATTCCTTTCATGTTGTTGTCAGGATTGTCCAATAATACATGTGTATGTTGAGACCTTAGTTGAGGGTATAGTGGATTGAGTTTGTGTGAGAAGCCTTTGTTCCTTGGGACTTTGCATCATATTGGTATCAAAGCAGGTCTGATCATTGGGAGGACATATTTTGGTGTATGTTAGTAAAAGAGAGCCAAGTAGAGGCTAGCATAATTCCTCCAAAGGGAATGTCTGTAGAGGTGGCTAACAAATTTCAAGAGATGGAAGAAATTATCAAGACTGGAGTCAAGGAGGCACTCAAGGTTAAACTAAAGGTAATGAAGAAAGGAAAAGGGCCAAGTGAGGAGAATAATGAAGAAGGAGAACAAGAGGATGAGGAAGAAGAAATCTAATGGAAGGAGCCAAAGATACCTATTGATTAGAGACCATTCCTTGAAGCCCTCAAAATAATAAGCAAAGACTCTTTTGAGGTATAGATGGAGATTCCTACCTATAGTAGGAAGATGAATGCTGAAGAACTTGTAGATTGGATAGATGCCCTAAATAATTATTTTGAGTACAAGAAAGTGGTTGAGGAGAAGAAAGTAAAGTTTTCTACAACCAAACTAAAGGGTGTTGCCTTAACTTGGTATAACTACACTCAAGGTGAAAGGCTGAAGATGGGCAACACTATGATTCATTCTTGGGAAATGATAGTGTCCAAACTCAAGGCCCAATTCATGCTTGCTGATTATGAAGTGCAGTTGTATAGGAGAATGAAAAATCTAAAATAGAAGGATTTGGATGTTGCTTCCTACACAGAGGAATTCCACAAATTGAGTTTGAGATCAGGGCACCATGAAGATGAAAAGGAGAAGGTTGCTAGGTACTTGAATGGGATTACGTTCAACATTCAAGATGAGATGAGACTGATGACTCCTAAAATAGTAGATGAATGCTTTCAAATGGCTTTGAGGGTGGAAGATAAGTTGAGAAGAAAAAGTGAACAACACTGTAGGGGAAGAGGAGGAAAGAATTATAGAAGAAAAGGAAATTTTTGGGGAAGAGTACAATCTCAGAAACCCGAAGGTGAGTCTAGCCAACAAGAACAAAGTGGAGACTCAGGTTCAAGAGGAGGCTTTAGAGGAAGAACACTCAATGGAAGGGGTAGATTTGGTGGACCAGGGAGAGGTCCTATTTTCTTCATAGGAATATGCTTCAATTGCAACCAAGTAGGGAACACTGCAAACAAGTGTCTTGAGAAAGCCTCAAACTCTCATGGAGGAGAGAGAAGGAACCAGTTGATTCAAGAAGATGATTTCCAAAGTGACAATTCCTCAATTGGAAGTGTAGCCCCAACCCATGATGGATAAATCTCGATGATGAGGAGAACCATGTTGAAGGTACCTCAAGTGAAAGAATCGCCTCAGAGGAAGATGTTATTCAAAACCATGTGCAAGGCCTATGGTAAGCTATGTAAGGTAATTGTTGATTCAAATTCTACTAAAAATTTGGTTTCCACGGAGATGGTAGACAAATTGAAGTTGAAAAGATTACCTCAATAGGTCTTAGTAGATGAACAATCTTGAGTAGAATTTGAGATAGAAGAATATAAGGACAAAATATTATGTGATTGATCCCCATGGATGCTTTCCATCTATTGTTAGGACATCCATGGTAGTATGATGTACAATCCCAACAAGATGGGAAAACAAACTCCTTTCTCATAACCAAAAATGGGAGAAAATTCAAGATAGATCCTTTACCGAATGATGGTATAGATAAGAACATTGGGTCAAGTTTCATGTTGGTGAGTGGAAAAGGGTTTCTAGACATCCTAAAGGAGGAAGGAACCCCTGGGTATGCTCTGATTTTGAAACCCAAAAACAATCCTAACATGCCTAGTCATGGTAGGGAAGAAGTTCCAAAGGAGGTGCAGCAATTATTGGATAGGTATAAGAGTATAATGGTGGCAAAAATGCCTAACAATTTACCACCCATTAGGGACATAATCCATTAAATTGACTTTGTACCAAGTTCTACTTTGCCAAACAAACCAACCTGTAAGATGACTCTATCTTAGAATGAGGAGATTGACAAGAAAGTGCAAGAATTGTTGGATAAGGGGTTAGTGAGAATGAGTCTCAATCCATCTATTGTCCCAATAGTCCTAGCACCTAGGATGGAAAATGGAGACTACATATTGATTCTAGGGCCATCAATAGGATCACCATAAGATATAGGTTTCCTATGCCTAGAATTGAAGACTTAATGGACTATTTAGGAGGGGCTTTCTACTACTCCAAAATTGATCTTGAGTGGGTATCATCAAATCAAAATAAGGCAGAGAGATGAATGGAATACAACCTTCAAGACAAATGAAGGTCTTTATGAGTGGATGGTGATGCCTTTTGGGCTATCCAATGCCCCAAGCACCTTTATGTGCCTCATGAATGAGGTATTGAAGGACTTCATTGGTAAATTTGTTGTTGTTTATCTTGATGATATTCTTGTGTTTAGAAGGAAAAAGGAGGAGCATTTGGAGCACTTGAACTTAATTTTGAAGAAGTTGCATGATGAAAAGTTGATGACCAACATGGAGAAGAGTATCTTCATGAAGGAGGAGCTTGTCTACCTTGGTTTTGTAATCTCCAAGGGGAATTTGAATATGGATCCGGAAAAGGTGGAGGCTATCTTTTCATGGCCAACACCCAAGACAATAGGTTATGTGAGGAGTTTCCATGGATTGGCAACATTTTACAAAAAATTCATCAAAAATTTGATTAGCTATGTAAGGCTTTGATGTAATTTTGTAGTGTGAACTCCAGAGGACCTCCTTGGTCGACCATGGTCAAATGACATGCAAAATGCATAAATGAGGAAAGAAAGGTATTTTGGATTCTATGTGGCCTATTTTTAAGGTTTATGTTGTGTCCTAATAGGTTACATAGGAAAAATTCATAGATTGTCAAGTTTATGTAAAGTTGTCAAGTTGGATGAGAAATTTTGTTGTCAATTTGTTGTCAAATGGTAACTAATCTCCCTCCAATAGCTACCTAATTAAAATTTAAGTTGGATTAGGTTGAGAAGGTTGGATGAAACTTTTTTAAATCTTTGGAGGTCAATAAGAATCATGATGATGAAGTTTGGATGAAAGGCAGTGATCAAATTTCAATAAACACTCAGAAAATTCCATAAATCTATTGTACAATGATTTGTACGACCATAGTACAGACCCCATGTGCAGTATAAATCATTGGTTTGAGTAGGAATATGTGTTTGTGTTCATTTGGCTTTGATTTGGCAAGAAAATAATATGTAATAAGGAATATATCTACATTTTTGTAATAGGCAGTTTGAAAACCCTCCAAAACAAAGGTTTCTAAGGAAATGTATTAACCCCACATCCCTCTAGCCAAATTGGATAAAAATATAAGGAATGAGAGGGGAGAAAATTTACTTTAAGTTTCTTTAATTTTTTGAGTGTGTCATTGAACTGGCAGAGTTTGGGATCAAGCCCTAGGCTAGGCATCCTCATGTGACTAGCCTATTTTGGTTACTAAGAATTGCACAAAGATAAAAACAAGAATGTTGGACCCTATATGAACATGGATTTGTTGTTTTGGAATGTGTGCAAACCCTTTTAATCCATTGGTGTCTTTGGATCAGACCTTTGGAGTGTGGTTTCTTTGTAAAAGTGACATATAAGCCCTTTTAGCCCTCCTGTAATAGTAGCCTTTGACCCAGTAAATGCAAGAGTTGGTTTCTAAGTTTTGGAAGTGTTTTGTGTAATAATTGGAGGCATAAAAAATTTTCAAGATTATATGGTATCATGAGGAGGATTTATGAGTTCTTCCTTGAAATTTAAAAATAGGGCTACTAGGAATAGGCATCTAGTAGAGGGCAGTCGCCTTGATTGCATCTGTACAAACAAAAGTGTATTGTTTTGGTTGTAATAAATGTCCTTAGGGTTATATAAGAGGTTATATAGGGACCATACAATTATTCAATAGTGGATATGTTGTAAACCAAGTCAGCCATAGGTGGCTACATTAGAGTTGGTGTCAAGAATAGACTTGATGTGAGTTCTATCTCCATGAATTATTCATGGATATAGTAGGATCCCATTGAGAAAAGGGGAGTGTAGAGGAGTCCTTTCATGTTGTTGTCAGGATTTTCCAATAATCCATGTGCATGTTGAGACCTTAGTTGAGGGTCTAGTGGATTGAGTTTGTGTGAGAAGCCTTTGTTCCTTGGGGCTCTGCATCACATTACTCTTCCAAAATGATCTATTATTGATACGTTTTCTCTTTGAAACTACACATACTATCTATCTCTCAAGAACAACACACCTCTATTCAACACACTACTACACACTTCTCTTCAGCACGCTATATATACTCTCTACATATATCATTAGTCAATTGTTGAGATATCATTATTTTTCACCAACCAATGTCGAATTATATTTACAGCTACTGCTGGATTAAATCGGCTCTATACACATCAGATTTTATTCTACTATAGACTTGAATATTTTATTCAACTAAGTTGTCTTGGAGGTATGTGACTCAAGATATTTTATTCTCTATCCTGAATATGATCTCATACGTGTTTCCTGTAGTAGATGCATCAAATCTTTCTTCTGGTCATTCTTTGTACTAATATTACTAAGTTTAGCAATGTTCCTCTACCCAAAATGATCTGCAATCCTTCGTCGAGCCACACAAACTGCCTACAACTTGGTTGCCATCAATGCATTTTCCATCCTTTGTCGACCTATTCTAAAAAGATCGAGAACTACCACTATAGAATCCTTCGTCACTGACTTCTACGTATCAGAGATCTTCAACCAGCCAAGGAGCCATATGTTCCCATTTCCTTTGTTTAGATTATTCAGTCAAGGTCAGTTAGCCACCATGTAGATCAATCTACCTATCAGCATGTAGACATCTTCTAGTTCAACATCCAAGTTAGTTGGTCAATCCTAGTCAATCGTCCACGTGGACCTATGAGTCTATCAACTTGCAAACATGACCACAAAGGCAATCACAATCTACAATTTTGTCAAAAAAATACCCTTTCATCTTTTTGACAAGTGTCCTTTGATTTTATCCGTACATGCTACGTCATCAGGTCAAACTTGGTCAATGCCCATGTGGACTATCGAGTTGCTCACATCCATTGAACTTCATGCATGTTCTACCCATGTGGGATAAGATTATGTTATTCTCAAGAATCTTTTCTCCTTCTTTGTTAGCCCACACCATATTAGCATGGTCTCTTAACCCATGTGGGATAAGGTCTCTCCCTTTTGTTTCCGCTTGTCCTTATCCTAGGCTATATTCCTTAACCCTATTTCACCTCAAGGGATAAGATTTCTTCATGCTAGCAAAGCTTTTCCCTTCTCCCATGTTTCTCTTCTCATCCCTTATTGGTTATGTGGGATAAGCAGAGCCTTCAATGCCTACTTCGCTTTTCCTTATCTCATGGGATTCTTCACATCCCATCTTGTTCACATAGTATAAGAAGGCCCTTCACTTCCTTTTGTTTTCTTATCCTGTGGGCCCACTAATATTATCCTTGTCTCATGCAGGATAAGTGTCTTCAAGAAATCTCCCTTTGATTTCTTATCCTGCAAGAACCTTGTGAAGCCTCTTACTTTGTGTAGGATAAGGTTTCTCTCTTTTGCCTTCATTTTTCATTGTCCCATAGGACCACTGCATAACCATCTCTCTCATGTGGGATAAGGTTTTCCTCAAAGAATGCTTTCACTTATTAGCCCATGAAACATTGTGTGTGCATCTTAACCTATGTCGGATAAGGGATCTGCAATCTTCCCTTTAGTTTCTTGTCCCGCATGACATTTGTTTATCACTTTTGACAACGTGAGAAAAGAGGGACTGCCTTTCTCAACAAACTTAAGTTATCCTGCATGACCATTGGTGGTCACATTTTGATAACGTGAGATAAAGTATAACACTATTCTCTTCACTTAAGTGTTATCCCATGAAGCATTCAATGCTCAACCAACATGTTGTAGAATAAGGGGAACACCATTTTCTTTTCATTAGAGTTATCCCACATGGTCTCTTCCCTGCTCATGAACCCAAAATGGACCCTCAGATGCACATGAACCAGATAATTGATTCCATGTGTAAATTGAATTGGTGGCTATTTTCGACATGACTGACATGTGAAGGCGATGAATCTAGTCGAAACCCCTATAGCATATGACGTGTTATGCGCGACAACCACCTACATCACTGCAACCTCCCTTGACATTCTTGTTGGATTTATTTGATCATTGTTGCTGCTAGGATATGTTGTTGTCATTCATGTCAACATATTCTTGTGATCTATTCCAATGATTTTGGGAAGATTTTTTGATCCAGTTTTATAGTTAGGTATTGTTGACCACTATTTTGTAGAATTTGGTATTTTGTCTAGTATATTTTGGCATGATCAAATCTTGTGTTGAGATTTGGGATATTGTCTTGGATGATCTTGTGAATCTTCATTTCATATGGTCCTTGATTAGGTTCTCTACAAGTTATCTTTCCTCATGACAATTGTTGATTGGTTGTGTTGTTGAGCTTCTAGATGTTGATCGATGAAGATTTGAAAAGTGGTGTTGGTGCAGCTGATCTGGATGATTATAACATGTTTGATGGTGTTTCCTAGTCATTTCCTATTTGATTTGGTGATCCGCATTGATTGTTGTGCAAGTTTTGGTGATTTTTATGAACCGGTGATGATTTTCATGTTATGCGATATTTCTGGTGGTTAAGCGTGTTGTGATTGGTCTTAGCAGGTTTTTTGGTGGATTTGATCATTTGAGAATTTAAATTAGGTCCATGCTATGTAATGTAAATCATAATATTGGTCAAGTGGTCAATCTTTGTATGGCGCAATGTAATTTTTGTAATTGTAAGATGAGGGTTGAGGGTTTAGCTAACCTTGTTATCAATGTTGATGATTTGTATATATATAGGTGAGATGCTTATGTAAATTGTGTGTCAGTACTGTGTCTACATTATCAGAGAGAGATGAATGTGTGAACAAGGATATATCATTCAACGAAGTCTTGAGGTGAGTTTGGTATTGTAGAGTAGACAATTGTGCTTAACCAGAACTATCATCAAGCATTTGTAGATGCTATCATTGCAGTTCATTCCTTGTGAATTGTAGTCCAAATCATATTGTAAGTCAGTGAGACTTCCATGAGGGTTGTAGCCTTTCGGGAAAATATCTTTTGATCAGTGAGCTCTAGGTAGTGTGCATAAATGCATGTGCATTCCCCATTGTAATATTTTCACATACTACTACAGAGTATCATCTTACTATGGGTAGATTCCCGCAGTGGGTTTTCCCTTAACCAGGTTTTCCATGTCAAAAATTTTGGTGTTGTGTGTTGTGATGTTAATTTGGTTATTTGAGTATTGCTACAGTTTATTAGTTCTTGATTTGAAGTTTAAATTTCTAGATCCAGTGAAGAATGATTCAACCCCCCTCTCAATCTTCCTCCTTGATTGTTACTAACAATTGGTATCAGAGCCAGATCCTCTGATAGAATCTTAATCACTTGAGGAGATTCAGGATGGCAACTCAACGTATTCTTTTCAAGAAGGACTGTTTGAGGTTTGATGGAAGCAACTATATAGTATGGAAGAGCTGGATGGAAGTGCACTTGAAATGTCTTGGAGAGGATTACTAGAAGATCACTAAGAATGTCTATGTTTTTCGTCAGAATGGACCATCTACTCCTGATGAGACTAAGGAAGATGAATTAAATATTAGAGTAAAGGAAGAATTGCTTAGTGCCCTAATTGATTCTGAGATGACAAATGTAATGGGACTTTAGACCGCACATGAGATCTAGGAGAAGCTTGAAATCCTGTATGAAGGTGACAATCAAGTGAAAGTTGCTAAGTTGTAGAGTTTGAAAGGAAAGTATGAAACATTGAAGATGGGAGATGATGAGAACATACACTCATACATGCCTAAGGTAAATGAAATTTTCCTTGGTATCAGATGCGCTGGTGGAAAGATTGAGGAAGATGAGATTTTTGCTAAGGTGTTGAGATCCTTGCCTCCTACTTAGAAACATAAGGTTGTCACCATTGATGAGATCCAGAGTGTGACCATAGTAACAAGAGACATGTTAGTTGGGAAACTTGTTGCATTTGAGGTGAGCGGATTTGGAGAATCACATGGAAAGTTTGAGACAACATTTAAAGCATCAGTATCTATGTCTGGTAAGCAGAATTATGATCCTTATGAGTGCAAGATATCCAAATATGAAAGAGAAAGAAGAGAGATAGCAGAGCAAGAAAGAGAACTTGATGAGATTGAAGCATTGATTTCCTGAAGATTGCCTAAAGGTGCTAGTATGTATGATGGAAAATTGCCTTTAAAATGTTTCTCTTGTAATAATATAGGACATTTTGCTTCTAGATGCCTAGAGAGAATGGCTAAGTATGACAGACATGATAAATTTGATAAGCATGATAGAAATGATAGATATGAGAAGTGTGATAAGCCTTATAATTCTAATCGTAAGTTTAGGAACTAGAGGAACTGTTATTATGTTGCAAATGAAGGTGTTACAGATGATGAATCAGAAGGAGATGAAATTGTGTGTATTTCCATTAAAGAGGATAGAACTGTACCTGGTGATTCCGCTAGTTGTTCGATTGAGGAGAGAGCATTGGCTTCTAAGGTAGAAGAGAAATATTAATGGATAATTGACAACAGTTATTCACATCATATGATTGGTGATAAAAGCAAATTTGTAAGCTTGGAAAGGTATGATGGTGGAATAGTTAGATTTAGAGATGACAAACCTTGTGTAATATGTGGGAGAGCTTCTATTTCCTTTGATGGTAAGCATAAAACTGATGATGTATTGTATGTTGAAGGTTTTAAGCATAATCTTTTGAGTGTTGGATAGATGGTTGATAAGGGTTATGATCTACAATTCAAGAATGGTAAATGCAAGATCTTGAATGCCTCTGGTATAGAAATTACATCTAGGACTAAGATTGAAGGTAAAAAAATTCATTTGAATGCTGGTGAGAAAAGTTTTTTGATTTCTAAGATAGATGAGAGTTGGTTGTGGTGTAGGAGAATGTATCATGTAAACTTTGATTCGTTGATCAAGATCAGTTCTACACAAGATATTAGAGATCTGCCCAAGATTGTTAAACCTGTTAATTCAGTATGTAAGGAATGTCGGTTGGGTAAGCAAATAAGGATTTATTTAAAGATCAAATAGTATACATCTAATGGACTACTAAATCTTGTGCACATTGACCTATGTGGACCTACAAAAATTAGAAGTGTGCAAGGTGATAGATACTTTATGTTGCTAATTGATGATCATTCTAGGATGATGTGGGTTGTCTTTTTGAAGGCAAAGTCAAAAGAATTTGTGAAATTCAAGATATTCAGAGCTAAAGTTGAAACTGAGTCTAGACTGAAGCTGAAGTGTCTGAGATCTGATAAAGGTGGAGAATTCTATTCCGATGAGTTCAACTCATTCTATGAGATGCATGGAATCAAAAGATATCTATCTGCTCCTAGGACCCCACAACAAAATGGAGTTATTGAAAGGAAGAACCATACTATTTTGGTTGTTACAAGAACCATGTTGATTGAAGGAAATGTTTCAAAGGTCTACTAGAGAGAATCTATTAGCACTACAATCTATACATTTAACAGAGTTCATATCAAAGGTGATACTGGTAAGACCCCTTATGAGCTTTGGTTTGGTCATGTTCCTACTATGAAATATTTCAAAGTATTTTGGTAGAAAATGTTATATCAAGAGAGATGAAGATATTTGAAAGTTTGATGCTAGAAGTGGTGAAGGTATCTTTTTGGGATATTCTACAAAGAGAAAAGTCTATCGATGCTATAATAAAAGACTGAGAAAGATAGTTGAAATTGTAAATGTGAGAGTGGATGAGAACCTTGGGAAGGATATCAGAGCTTATGATGATGGTCAACATGTTATTTTAGCTCCTATTCAGCTTGAAGAGCCTATGCAGAATGATCTAGTAGAGACTGTTATTATGGATGTTGCTACTGGTGATGATGTGCAGGAACTTGGAGATCAAAACATTCAGAAGACTCCAAGGTATGTAAGATTGAATCATTTTGAGAATCGGATTATTGGTGACAAGAATAAAGGTGTGATGACTAGAAGAAGGTTTGTTGCAAAAGAAGTATGTTTAATATCCAAAGATGAACCTAAAGATGTTTTTGAAGCTTGTAAAGATGAAAATTGGATGAGATCTATGGAAGAAGAGTTAGATCAAATTGAAAAGAACAACACTTGGGAACTTGTGCCTAGACCTAAGGATAAAAATGTTATTGGTACTAAATGGGTATTCAGAAACAAATTGAATGAAGATGGAGAAGTAGTCAGAAATAAAGCCAGACTGGTCTGCAAAGGATATTCACAACAAGAAGGGATTGATTATGAGGAAAATTTTGCTCTAGATGCTAGAATTGAATTTATTAGACTATTACTTGCTTATGCTACTTATAAAGATTTCAAGGAATATCAGACAGATGTCAAATCTGCATTTTAGAATTGTGATCTAGAAGAAGAAGTTTACATTGAATAGCCTAATGGGTTTTTACTATCGCATGATGGAGACATGGTATGCAAGTTGAAGAAAGCACTTTATGGATTAAAACAAGCTCCTAGAGCCGGGTATCCTAGATTAGACAAATATTTGTTGAAATTAAGATTTTCTAAAGGTGTTGTTGATAGTAATCTATAATTTAAAATTGAAAATGATAACATTTTGATTGTTGAAGTCTTGGTTCATGACATTATTTTTGGTGGTGATGATGATATGAGTATGATGTTCGTCGATGATATGCAAAAAGAATTTGAGATGTCTATGATTGCTAAGATGAAATTTTTCTTAGGTTTGCAGATTGCATAGATAGAGAAAGGTATATTCATATCACAAACAAATTATGTGAAGGAATTGTTGAAGAATTTTGGATTAGATGACTCCAAATCGGTTGGAACTCCTATGGTGACTAGTTGTAAATTGTCTAAAAATGATGAATCTCCTAAAGCTAATTAGAGTTTGTATAGATCTATGGTTGGTGGACTATTATATCTCCCTCTAACTAGGTCTGACATTATGAATGTTGTATGTATGGCTGCTAGATATCAAGTTGATCCGAAGGAAATTCATGTCACTATTGTTAAACGGATATTCAGATATCTAAAGGGAACTAAGGATTATGGTTTATGGTATCCTAAGAATGATGATTTCATGTTGTGTGCCTACACTAATGCAGATTGAGCTGGTGATGTAGATGATCAGAAGAGTACTACCGATGGAGCATTCTTTTCAGGTTAGAAGTTGGTCTCATGGGCTAGTAAGAAGCAAGATTCAATGTCTCTATCTACTATCAAAGTTGAGTACATTGTTGCTTCTAGTAATTGCACTCAAATAGTTTAGATGAAGTAAATGTTGAAAGATATCATAATTACTCATGACGAACTTACTATCATTTACTATGATAATTCCAATGCTATAAACATGTCAAATAATTTGGTGCAACATTCAAAGACTAAGAATATATCAATCAAATATAACTACTTGAGAGAGAAAGTCACTCAATAGAAGATGAAGCTGGAATATGTATCTACAAAGGAATAAATTGCTGATATTTTTACTAAGCCTTTTCTTGCAGATACATTTGTCTATTTGAGAGACAAGTTAGGGGTATCCACCCCTCCCGACGAGAACTAGATTCATTGAGTTGCATCGATCCAATGGAATTCAGAGACTTTTTCTTTTATCTAGATTAATGAGTTGGCGTTGCTCCTCTACTAGAGTAGTCTGTTGATTTGGTTGTATGTCAAAGGGGAAAGAGTTTCATGTTTTTGGAGAGAGTCAGATCTTTGGAATTTCTATCAAAGGGGGAGAGAGATGTGAAAAACTTCTTTATCTATCTTGATCTTAGGGGGAGTTTGTTGATGATATCTTCTTTCTTTGCATTGACTGTTTTTCACATTGATATGTTGTCACCAATGCCAAATGGGGAGATTGTTGGAATTTATATCAAAGGGGGAGAGAGATCATGTGAAAAACTTCTTTATCTATCTTGATCTTAGGGGAAGTTTGTTGATGATATCTTCTTTCTTTGCATTGACTATTTTTCACATTGATATGTTGTCACCAATGCCAAATGGGGAGATTGTTGGATTATTGGGGGAGATTATTGAATTTATTTGATCATTGTTGCTACTAGGATATGTTGTTGTCATTGATGTCAACATATTCCTATGATCTATTCTAATGATTTTGTGAAGATTTTCTGATCCGGTTTTATAATTTGGTTTTTTTGATCACTGTTTTGCAAAATCTGGGATTTCCTCCGGTATATTCTGGTATGATCAGATCTTGTGCTAAGACTTTGGTATATTGTCTTGGATGATCTTGTGAAACTTCATTTCATATAGTTCATTATTAGGTGCTCCGCAAGTTATCTTTCCTCGTGACAGTTGTTGATTAGTTGTGTTCTCGAGTGTAGTGCCCAAACTTTTGGGCAAAAACATAGCAACATTTTTTTTTTTAAACGCTTAATTACTTGTGATTTACATAATGGTTAGATGTGGTTGTTCACTTAGTTCCAATAATTAGATATCTTAAGTGTCAACTTAATTTGGCTTATAATGCGAGCGATTAAATATTTTATTTAACTCCTAACTAAGGGAGAACTTTAGAACTTCTCCCCAATCCATAAGCAATTTAATAATTAAATTATTTAAATTTCAACCAAGTGATGAAAACCATTCAATTCATCTTAAATATAATTACTAATAAATTATATTTCAATTTCTTATAATTACTAATAATCCCATTTCTATTTAAAGCTTATTAAAATATTCCAATAAAGTCCATACAACTTTAATATTAATTATATCAAATGAAATCTTCAATTTTGACTACATTAGTATTAATACAATTCTCTTATATTAATATTCAGTTAAAAATCATATGTTTTTATCTACCAACCTAATATTCCATCACCACAAATTAATCATTAAAATATCTTTATTCAAGTATATATGAAGTAAATACATACCCAACAGTTTGACGAAAATACACATGTATATATAACATTAATACACACACACATATAGATATGTGTGTGTGTGTGTGTGTGTGTGTGTGTGTGTGTATTTATCTTCTTATATGTATCCATAAATACCTTGATAAAAACACCCCAAACATATTCACTAAATATTTTATATATATGTCAATGTACTTATATACATATAAAATATATCTTTTATATGTATACAAATACACACACATATATATATTTATATATCTTAATATATTTATTTTATTAGAAAAGCAACTCCTTTTTTTGAAAATGCCCTAGCATTTCAAAATGTTAGGGCATCCTTCTTTTTTAATAACTGCTTCCTTTTTCATTCTATCCCTAACAAAAGTTAGGGATTTTATTTCTTTTTGTGAAATGCAGGGGGGACAAGTTGTTTGTTGTAGGGCAGTTTATTTTCCCATGGTGACCAACATTTTTGTGTGTTATTGGTTCAAAAGAGGCAGGCAGCGGGGGGTTTCATGTTAACTCTGTATGAAGAGGAGGAGGGAGGAGCAGGGGACGACGCAGTGGCCACCGCCCATAGCACGGGGGTTTACCTCTGTGGCTATGGGGATAACCCCCCACGGTCATGAAGCTACAACCCCATGACTATGGGGTGGCCTCCCCACAATCATAGGGGTAAAGCCCCCATTATTGTGGGTGGCCTTAGCCCCAACAATTCCGCAACCCACTCCAAACACTGCCCCCCCCACCTTTTTGTTATCAAATTTTTTAAAAAATGTAATATGTTTTGAAAGGTGGATATATTATATATATATATATATATATATATATATATATATATATATATATATATATATATATATATATATATATATATGTATGTATGTATGTATGTATGTATGTATAAATATATACACACACTATGTATACACAGTGTTTCCTTAGTTCATTTTATTTTAACAACATTATAAATATATATACATAAATATATGTATATCTATATATATATGTATATATACATATATATACATAAATATATGTATATATACATAAATATATGTATATATATACATATATATATACAATATGTATATATATATACATGGTTAATATGAAGCTTATTTTTAATTTCAATAACCAGCAAGGTTTTTTAAATTCAAAATGCAGGGATACTTGATAATCTACACACGCACACACACACACATATATTGTTGAACATAAGATGCCACTGACAGGAGCGTGAATCAGTGGTTTCCAATCATAAACCTTTTAATCCTAAATGTGAGTATCAGTTACCATTTCAAAGACCGAGTAAACATATTGGTGAGATAAGGGAAGAGATCAATATGCAAGCACACACAAGGTCATACCACATGACACCAAATATACGAGCAAAACCCAATGTGAGAAAAAACTCACTGAGAAATGTTGTTAGAGTCTACTGCTCCAATCCAGTCTCACAATAAACAACTATATTACAAAGTTTAGGGCACCAACCCAAGGAGCACCAACCCCTACTAATTTAGGGCACCAACCAAAGGAGCACCAACCCCTAACTATTTATGAGGACTAACCCAAAGGAGCACCAACCCCTACACTGAGCACCAAATCAATAAAATACAATATAATAAATCTTAATACAATAGTTATAACCCAGTTACAAATGAGTTCTATAGCCCCTATAATTAATCTCTCTATCGGTTTCACTCCTTCTCAGCTTTATTGATTGAATCCTCTTTCTATCAATCTACCTCTTCTCTGTCGGTTCACTTTTCTTTGACCTCACTACTTCTGGTCACTACTAGTACTCTTCTCACCCTCTCTGAATTTTCTTCCACTCAGCCCCTGCCTAGATTGATCTCCCCTAATTCTCACTTTGCACTGCTTCACAATTTGTTGCCTCCTTACAGGTTCAATCACTGTCGGGTAGATGAAATATTAAACTCTACAACCACTTACTGGTTACCTTAACCTCACTAGTTAAACTCTCTTACCGATTCTCCTTCCAACACTTAGTCCCTATGATCTTCTGCAGTTTTCACTTTGACAGATTCTTTTTGCACACTCATGCTCTATTCTCCTACATCTGGCATCATAGTAGCATCAACTTGGATCTTTGATCTGCTTATTTATCTTTGTGCTTTCCCACCAAAACATAAATTTAACCTTGGCGCTCAAGGGTTTTCTTCACTGACCATGAGGCGTATCAGATTAGATCAAATCTTATCTCTGGGATTGACATACTTCAACCAATCTTGCATCACCGCCATTACTCATCCTTCTAGTACACATTTTATATACGTAGAAAACTATGACCTATTTGTCATCCTTCTTTTGGTCAATCACCATGAATATTCTTGCAGTTTCCTTCACCTACTCTATTCTGCACTTGGACACCCTGCATTGATCATGATGTCTAAGAATCATATCTCTATCCTTTGATCTTTCTTGAGCTGCAACCATCTGCATCTGATCCATGATTTTCACAATCGACATTAATGAAAACTTACTCAGCAACTACCTCATTAACACAACCTTCATCTACCACTGTATGTTCACCACTTGGAGACCACGTGGTGACTTTGTTGACATCCAACTCAATAGACTGTGTCGATTCAAATTTAGTCACCGACCATGTGCACTAACAGTATACACCTATCAGTCTCCTTTCCCTACCAGTTATACATTAACCAGTTAAACTTCTTATCATATAGTCACCTATTATGTTAGCTGGATTATATCAGCCCGATCCAAACATGCCAATCCACAACATATACCCGAAGTAAGTCATTATACACATCTTCATCTGATGGGAGCCTTTCACTTTGTCTTTTTTCTCGCTTTCCAATTGACATACTTACTAGTTGATTGCACTCCTATCTACATACTAGTAATAACCTTGATGAATCCATGCCATCAATCTCCAACTGTTATGTACCAATCTACATCTGTATCCTGGTTGACATCAGCATCCCAGAGTAAATCTATGATTGCAGATGCAAACACTTTCCTTTTCCTTCATTAGCCCAGACCACATCTCAACTTGTTTGTCAAAGTGACAAACTCATCACAACTTTCTCTTCCTCTTCTATTTCGGTAGCTCATCATGCCTTCTCTTGTTGATCTAGTGCATATCTCTCTTTTCACACACCTAAGGCATCTTTATGTTTCACTTTGGTCATCCGATGTGAGCCTTCAATCACCTTCCTTTAACTTCTTTGACTATCTTATCCCAAAGGGTTATAATGTATCCCATGTATGTTGTGGGATAAGCTAAGTATTACCACTAACAGGTGGGAGTAGATAGACCAATGCATCTAACCTGCCAAACACCCAGTGGGAGAGGATCCAAGTCACCTGCCGGCCAATAACAGGTGGGAATTGGTTGTCATTACATTGTGCTCTCTGCTTTTGATATTGCATCAATATGATTTCCCTATTTGAGCAGACACATCTTCAACCAAACATATTATCTAGTTGAGCATACTCTTTGTCAGTCTTATCTTCATCCAGTGACAACATCTTTATTTGGTGGGAGTCTTGTTGAATGTCATCAATCAAACTACATACTGATTGCTTGTCCTTCTTCATTATGTTGACCTTTCTTTCTTACCAGTCACATGCTTACTAGTTGGTAACAACACACTATGAACACATTACTTACCGGTTTACTTAGCATACCAGTCTTCAGTACTTACTCACTGGTTGACATTCCATACATACCGGTGACAATAACTTGCATATTGGTTGACTCCAATGACCACTAAGCCAGTTGACATCAATGACAACAATATTGGTTGATGTGCTATACTGGTAACATGCTATACCAGTTGACATCAATGACAACACAATGCCAACAATCTCCCCCTTTGGTATTGATGTCAACACATGTTGTATCCAGTTTACTACTAGTTTCCTCTTCCCCTTTGACACATTGAAAAAGGGTACTAACTGAACCTTTTGTCAGTTGCTTCTCCTCATTTGACCATTATACTCTATATCCTCTCATCTAGCAACACTTTGGAGAGAGGGCTCAGATGCCAACTGATATCAATTGTATAGACCCATCTAATACCAATCTTATACCAATTGTATATTCTCCCCTTGTGTAGGTAACTCTCTTGGTACACCATACCAATGTTCCTTTCACCCAGTGGTTCAATTGTGACTTTAATTAAGTACAAATTGAGTAGACATTGAAAGACCTCACAAACAAGGACTAATGAGCACTTCCCAAAGTCTCAAACATACCGGTACTGTAGCATAGACACTTGATCTCCCTCTGTGTCCAACATATGGTTCAAAAATCAAGGGATGTAAATCTATGAACTCCCCTTGAACCATAGATCTTAGGTCTTCTTTGCCTGTCGGGTCTCAAACCAGTTCTCCAATCTACACCTTGTATCGGTAGAACTGAGCATACATGATCTATTGATGGTCTTTCACTTTCATGATATCTATCACATCTTTGTGACATAATCTTACATGACCATAATGCCAACCCACATCACCATCATGTCAATTATCAAACTAGTTAAATCAAAATGATGTATGCTTTATGAGATCAGCTATTGGACCAACACATTGTCATTCAAGACTTTTCTAATATTACTTGACACATAATCTCTTTAGTTCAAGCCATCAGAGTCACTGTGGTGATCATAATCTATAGTTTTGATTAACATCCATACTAGTAACATACTATACATACTAGCTTACTATACTAGACCAATATCTCTACTGGAACACTTTAACCACTGAACTCCATCTTCTTGAATCAACAGCCTCTGCTACCAATTTTTTCCATTGACAGTATTACAGTAATCCAACTCACATATGCAAATGTGCAGTCAAGGCATTAACTACACACACAGTTATCTCATCTTCTCCCTTATACTGGTAGCAGCTTGTCCTTCCATTTGTCCTTTTCAAAAATTGGGGGTGAATAATGTGATCAATATGAAGCTCGTCCTAAAGTACTGCATCTCCTTTAAGCCTAAGAGATATCACTTGTGCATTGAATGCATAGTTCTTGCCCATGGTTGTGTTTTCTTACTTCTTTATCCATACCTACTTGATCTCCCTCCTTTTCTCATTTGCATTTTTGAGAGAAGTGTTAATTTGCCTCTGCTGATTAGTCCTTGATTTACAAGATTTTGCATTATGACCAAGAATATTTTTGTAGTAGCATACTGTGTTTATGCCAACTAGATGATGATGGGGTCTTCCATTCACTTGATTTTCTCCTCTTCTCCTAACCATACTCTTGTATCCAATTACTGGTTTCAATAGACTTTTTGATCTTGTAGGGCCACCTCTCCTTTTGTTCCATGCAGGTCTTTGATTCTCATATGCTCTATAACTACTTCCATATTGAACACGATTGTTACATTGGCTGCCATAAGACTGAAAATTCTTCATTCTACATTCATGACTTCTATGGCCAAATCCATTACATTGATAACATATGACATTTACATTTCTTGGAATAGCAAAATAATTCTTGTTTGCATAATCGAGAGAGGGCATATGCAGGTTTCTGCATTCTGACATCTTATGTCCATATGCATTACATCTTTGCAAAACTAAATTGTTATTCTTAGGAAAAACACTTTGTCTATTCTTAAACCTTATTTTACATGTATTTTCTTTATGGCCATATTCTTTACATGCAAAACAATAACCAGAGGAGGGCTTATAACTTACAAATTTGTTTTTCCAAACATGTGGTGATCTTGCAGGCTTATTTTTCCCATTTCTACTCCTTTGGGGATTTATCTTGAGTTGTCCAGTCTCCACAGTCCTTTCATCTAATCCCTTCCTTTCCCACACTTGTCTTGTCTTGTGGGTAGCAACATTTCTTTGTCCTCTATGGACATTAGGTCTTCTACATTGTCTTCTTATGTTCTCACTTTTGGTAAAGTCATCTTCTATCAACTTCCCTTTTGGATCAACATTATTCCTCCTTGTAGCACCGATCTTCATCCTCATGTATTCACTGGTCATAGTTAGGTCAACCTTCTTCCTAGGAGCATTTCTGATTGTGAAGGTCTGACCCTTGTCATTTTTACTTGAGACAAACTGAATGTTTTTGTTGGAGACAACCTTGCTTGTGGAGCACTCAGCGGTATCAAATCCTAATGCTTCGGTATCCATGGAGTGTTTATGTTTGCAACATTTTGTCCAAGGCATCAATGTTGCTATCATACTAGACCCTCACCTTGAGATCATCTTGACACTTCTCAAGGCATTTCCTGAGATTCTCCATTTCACCTTTTAGCTTCTTACAGTCTTTATCCTTGGCCTCTAGATTTGATTCTAACTCTTTGCACTTTCACTTCTTGATATGCAAATCTGATTTTTATTCTATACTCACCCTTCTTACATCATCCACTTTAGCTTTTAGATTAGCAATGATTAGATCTAACTCTTGAAGACCTTTGATCAACCGGTCTTGTTCCACAATAGAAACATTCTTTAACATATTGTATTATTTTCTTACTCTCCTAAGCTCCTTGAGTGCACTTAAAAGTTCTCCTTCAAGATCAACTTCACCTTCATCTTCTTCTTCATCATTACCAAAAAAATATTGCCGATAGAATTGATCTGAGTTATCACCTTTTGGTGTGTGCACTTCACTATGAGTCTCTTGAGCCATGAAGAGATGGGTTTCCTCCTCATCATTGCTGCAGCAGCTGACTGATTTGCATTCATCATCTGCATATTCATGTGTTCCATTTCTATTCTTGCATCCACAAATTGGTTTTGCAGTGCAGGGTTCATTTCCATAGAGCTTCTTCAATCTATCCCACAAGATCTTTGCATATTTGAACTTATCCACTTTTGAAGAAACGTCATCAGAAAGCACACTAAGTATGGCCTTCATTGCTTTAGCATTGCACTTGTGTTTTCTTTTTGCTTCAAGATCGGTAGGAGGACTGACAGGACAAAAAAAACCATTAAGAACTGACATCCAAACATCATAGCCTAATTAGGATAGGTATACTTCCATTCTACAACTCCAAATAAAATAGTTTGACCCATCAAACATTGGAATAGGGACTAACTCAAATTTAATCATTGTGTTCACAAACTAGAATCTACCCAAGCTAGACAAAGCTTATCTAATAGGGAACCCAGGCTCTGATAAAAATTGTTGAAAACAAGATGCCTTTGAGAGGGGGGTGAATCAGTGGTTTCCAATCATTAACCTTTTAATCCTAAATGTGAGTATCAATTAATATTTCAAAGACCAAGTAAACATATCAATGAGAAAATGAAGGAGATCAATATGCAAGCACACACAAGGTCACACCACATGACACCGGATATACCAGGAAAACCCAATGTGATAAAAACCTCGCTGAGAAATGTTGTTGGAGTCTATTGCTCCAACCCATCCTCGCAATAAACAACCATATTAAAAATTTTAGGGAACCAACCCAAGGAGCACCAACCCATAACTATTTATGGGCAACAACCCAAAGGAGCACCAACCCCTGCACCAAGAACCAACTTAGTGAAATACAATATAATAAATTTTAATACAATAGATATAACTCAGTTACAAATGAGTTTTGTAACCCCTCCAATTAATCAATTACTGGTTTCACTCCTTCTCTGCTTTACCGGTTGAATCCTCTTTCTATCACTCTGCCTATTCTTTGTCAGTTCATTTTTCTCTGACCTCACTTCTTCTAGTCACTACTGGTACTCTGCTCACCCTCTTTGACTTTTCTTCCACTCATCCCCTACCTAGTCTAATCTCCCCTAATTCTCACTTTGCACTACTTCACAATATGTTGCCTCCTTATCGATTCAATCACTATCGGGTAGATGAACTGTTAAACTTTGCAACCACTTACTGGTTTGTTGAACACAAAGTGCCACTAAAAGGGGGGTGAATCAGTGGTTCCTAACTTTAAGTCTTTACCAATCTAATTTCAGACAATCAACTATTTACTTAAACACTAAATAGTCATACCGGTAATGCAAGAGAGAAAAACAAAGAGATAATTCACACTCAAGAGATTCACAACACTAGATTTATGAGGAAAATCCAATATGGGAAAAACCTCGGTGAGAAGAGCTATTGGAGACTACTGTTCCAATCAAGCCTCACAAGTAAACTACCAACTTACAAAGATTTTGGGCACCAACCCAAGGAGAACCAACCCCTGCGCTTTTAGGGCACCAACCCAAGGAGCAACAACCCCTGCACCCAGCTTCAACTAGGCGATGTATATTGAAATATTATTCGAATACAATTAAGGCTTCTTGTTGCAAATAAATTTTGCAACTCTTGAATCAAATAAATCTCTATTATCTTTCTCTCCCTTTCACACACAGTCTCTCAACACACTGTATCACACTAAGATGCTACCTACTCTACCTCACTTTGCTAGTTAGAATCAACTGTTTGACTATGATACTGCCGGTAGAATCCTCTCACCAGTTTTCTTGCTTTCTCTCATTGCAACTTTCTCAGACTACCTTCTGAATTTTTTCTCCTTGCTCTCCCTTTCTTCTCTTCACTTCACCAATATTCACCACATCCACCCCTTCCTGTCTGGAGTTTTCATTACTTGTTTCACTTTTTCCCACCAGAATTGCCATTCAAAAATCTGAGCGGTTAGGGTTTTCTCTTTTCGACACAATCTTTTGAGATCCAATCCCACCTTTCTTGGATCAATCACCTGTCCTTGAATACTACATCTGCACATGGTTTTTGTTATCCAATGCATCTCTTTCTCAGAGTGGCAATCACGTATCAGATCTTCTATCATGAAGTCAGATGACACATAAAGATTTCCAGAAGTTTCCTTTATGAGTACATCCTAAATCAGATTTCCTTTGCCTTGATTCAGGCACCAACTGCTCCCTAATCTTCCTCTATCATTTATTCTTCCTTGAGCCATAATCAGTCAGATGCAATCCCTTGATTTGTGGTTCCTTCATTAATGGCAATTATCTATTTCATTAACCCTATCGATGAAGCTCCAACCACAACACACTTGCCAACTTAGCTCCACATGGTATCATGTCGATCAAGACATGGCCTACCAATATGCAGTCGATTTGGAAAAAACATATCGATAAGACCCTTGGCTAGTAGATTTTTCTCCTTATGTTACTCAGTAGAGCATCCAGTATCAGTTGCACATCTTCACCTCCGGTGATGTGAGATGACTTTTAACATTCTGCCTCTTCATCATAAGCAAGCAACCATCCTTCAGACTGGTTTGTACTTTTATCCTTTATGCTCAATCTCCACCAGTTGACATCAATGACAACTTAGTGCCAAAATGCCAACAATCTCCCCCTTTGGCATTGATGTCAACTTCTCACAATCCACTCCAAATAGGTGCATTTCTCCCCCTTTGACATAATGACAAAGGGTACTTGTGCACTCCCCCTTTGACTCATACCAAACTCCCCCTAAGTCATATAAAATCTTCCTAGGAAGAAGACATAACTCCGAGCTTGTGTCAGAGGTATTCAAATATGCTTATCGGTAGCGGTTTGGTGAAAATGTCTACTAATTGTTCACCAATAGGAACATAGTCCATCCTTACCTCCTGCCCTTCAACCTTCTCTCAGAGAAAGTGATATTTGATTGCAATATGTTTTGTTCTGGAATGCATGACCAGATTCTTTGCTATGTTGATTGCACTTGAATTGTCACATCAAATGAGAATAGGTTCAGTGATGTCCACCTATATATCTTTGAGAGTCTGCTTCATCCAAAGCACCTAAACAACAATGTACTCAGCATCAGTAGTAGATAAGGAGACTGAGTCTTGCTTTTTGCTATACCAAGAGACCAACCGGTCGCCTAGAAAGAATGCACCATCGCTTGTGCTCTTTCTATCATCAACGCATCCTACCCAATTGGCATCCATGTATGCTTCCAAGATAAAATCTCCCTGTTTAGGATACCACAAACCATAGCTAAGCGTTCCTTGTAGGTACCTAAAAATTCTGCTAACAACATTCATGTGTGACTGCTTTGGTGTAGCTTGGAATCTGGCTACCATGCATACTACCTGAACTATATCCATTCTTGAAGCAGTTAGATACAGTAGATTTCCTATCATGGATCTGAACAAAGTTTGATCCACTATCGGTGATTCATCATTCTTACTCAATTTTCTATCACTCACCATGGGAGTACTTACCAGTTTGCAATCTTCCAATTGGAATTTCTTCAACATCTCCTTTGCATACTTGACCTGTGAGATAAATATTCCTTTATCTTTCTATAGTATCTGCAAGCCAAGGAAGTATGTTAATTCACCAAGCATTGACATCTCAAATTTTGACTGCATCTGATCAACAAACTCTCTGCAAAGAGTATCCTTGTTTCTGCCAAAGATGATGTCATCTACATACACTACCACAATACTCATGTGATTCCCATTTTTCCATATGTACAAATTGTTGTCAACACTTCCCTTTTTGAATCCTTTCTCCTTCAGATACTGATCTAATCTTGAGTACCCTTCTCTAGGAGCTTGCTTCAAACCATACAAAGTCTTTTTTAACCGACACACAAATGTCTCATCATCATGTAGTAGAAATACTTCCAATTGCTCCATGTATACTTCTTCCAAATTTCCTTTAAGAAAAGAAGATTTTACATCCATTTGGTATACTTTATAGCCCTTGTAGGCAGAGTAAGCTAGAAACATCCTAATTGCTTCTAGTCTAGCCACTGGTGCAAATGTTTCTTCAAAGTCAATCTCCTCTACTTGAGAGTATCCTTTGCACACTAGTCTAGCTTTATGACTTATAATCTTACCTTCTTGATTCATTTTCTTCTGGTAGACCCACTTTGTACCAATGATATTCTTGTCTTCTAGTCTAGGGACTAACTCCCAAGTCTTGTTCTTCTCAATCTAGTGTAGTTCTTCTTCCATGGCATCCATCCATTCTTGTCTCTTGCTAGCCTCAATGAAATTTTTGGGTTCAACTTCAGTCATGAGGTATAGGTTGACTTGTTCATCATTCCGAGCAAGTCTTCTTCTAGTCTGCACACCATCATTCTTATTCCCCATAATTTTCTCTTCTGGGTGATTCAATTGTACATACCAGTTGGGAACCTTCTGGGATGCTACCTCTGGTTCAGTTTCTGTCTGAGCTTCATAATATTCATCACCGGAGTCATCATACTAGTTAACCTATGGTTGAGATCCTATGTGCATATCTTCATCAACTCTTACATGCACACTTTCAACAACTCTTCTTAGTCTTTTATTGTAGCATTTGTAGGTTTTTCTATTAGATGAGTAACCAAGGAAGATCCCTTCATCAATCCTAGAGTCAAAACATCCCAAACCATCCATATCTTTCTTAATGAAGCACTTGCTTCCAAATACTTTGAAATATTTGACTGATGGCTTCCGGTCATACCATAGCTCATAAGGTGTCATCTTGTTGTTTCTTCTTAATTGAACCTGGTTCAAAGTGTATGCAACAATATGCACAACTTCTTTCCAATAATTATCAGGAAGACTAGCCTCATTCAACATGGTTCTGCCCATCTCTTTGACTGTCCTGTTCTTCCTTTCTACCACTCAATTTTTTTGTGGTGTTCTAGAAGTAGAGTATTGCCTTCTAATTCCATGTTTTTCACAATAATCTTCAAATTTATTTGATGTGAACTCTCCACCCCTGTCTGATCTTAGGCATTTTAATTTGTACCCACTTTCCTTTTCTACCATCTTCCGAAAGATCTTGAATCTTTCAAATGCTTGTGATTTATCTTGCAGAAAGGTTACCCATGTCATCCTTGAGTAGTCATCAATGAAGAGCATGAAGTAGCTTTCACGGGCAAGTGATCTTGTTCTAGTTGGACCACACAGATCTGTATGCACAATTTCAAGTGGCTTGGAGGTGTTGTGCTCCTTTATCCTGAAACTCACTTTCATTTTCTTACCTTTTACACATTCATCACAGAATGTGTTTACCGATTTGATGATGAGTGGAATATTCCTCAAACACTCCTTTTTGCTTATTGCAACTAAGTTATCAAAATTTATGTGGCCTAATCTTTTGTGCCACAACCAACTTTCATCTACTTGTCCTAACATACATTGGGATTCATAGCATTCCTTCAGATTTTAAACATTTCCATTAGTTCTCTTTCCTTCAGCCACAACTTTACCAGTACCGTCTTTCTTTATCTAGAACCTGGTTGAGTCAAAGGTGAATTTGTAACATTTGTCACACATCTAACTCACACTCAGCAGATTATGTTTGAGGCCTTCCACATAGTATACATCATGTGCCTTTAGTTTTCCATTAATGCTTAGTGTTTCTTTTCCCTTTATTTTGATGGAGGAATTGTCTCTAAACCTTACCGATCCACCATTCCAATCTTCAAGTTTAATGTATTTCCTTTTGTCACCAGTCATATGGTTTGAGCAACCATTATCTACCACCCATATATTTTTACTTTCAACATGCAAGGCAATCTACACTATGAGACTCGATTCTACCTTTTCCTTTTCTTTCTCAACCCAAACTGGTTTAATTTCCTTCTTCTTGTCAACTGCTATATTCAGCTCAGGTTCAGTTAACAGTTCATGATCTGGATTTTTCTTCATTTTCTTGATCTTCTTGTTTTTGCATAACTTTGCTATGTGTCCAAATTCTTGACAATTATAACTTTGCATAACTTTTCTATGTGTCCAAATTCTTGATCTTCATTTTCTTGATTTTATATTTTATATTACTTGTTTCACTTTTTCCTACCAGAATTGCCATTCAAAAATCTAAGCGGTTAGGGTATTCTCTCTTCGACACAATCTTTTGAGATCCAATCCCACCTTTCTTGGATCAATCACCTATCCTTGAAGACTACATCTGTACATGGTTTTTGTTATCCAATGCATGTCTTTCTCAAAGTGGCAATCATGTATCAAATCTTCTGTCATGAAGTCGGATGACACAGAAAGCGTTCCAGAAGTTTCCTTTATGAGAATGTCCTGAATCAGATTTCCTTTGCCTTGATTCAAGTGCCAATTTCTCCCTGATCTTCCTTTGTCATTTCTTCTTCCTTGAGCCTCAATCAGTCAGATGCAATCCCTTGATTTGTGGTTCCTTCATTAATGGCGATTATATGTTTCATGAACCCTGTCAATGAAGATTCACCAACCACAACACACTTGCCAACTCAGCTCCACATGGCATCACACTGATCAAGACATGGCATACCAATACGTAGTTGGTTTGAAAAACACATAACAATAAGACCCTTGGCCAGTAGAGTGTTCTCCTTCTGTTAACTAGTAGAACATCCATTACCAGTTGCACATCTTCACCTCCGGTGGTGTGAGACAACTTTTAACATTCTGCCTCTTCATCATAAGCAAGCAACCATCCTTCAGACCGGTTTATACTTTTATCCTTTATGCTCAATCTCCACCAGTTGACATCAATGACAACTTAGTGCCAAAATGCCAACATGGTTACTTTAACCTCACTAGTTAAGCTCTCTTACCGGTTCTCCTTCCAACACTCAATCCCTATGATCTTCTGTAGTTTTCACTTTGACTAATTCTTTTTGCACACTCACATTCTATTCTCCTACATCTGGCATCACAACAACATCAACTTATATCTTTGATCTACCTATTTATCTTTGTGCTTTCTCACAAAAACATAAATTTAACCTTGGCACGCAAGGGTTTTCTTTACTGACCATGAGGCTTATGAGATCAAATGTAATCTTGTCTCTATGATTGATAACCTTTAACCAATCCTGCATCACCGCCATTACTCATCCTTCCAGTACACGTTTTCTATACTTAGTAAACTATGACCTATTTGTCGACCTGCTTTTTGTTAATCACCATGAATGTTCTCGTAGTTCCCTTCACCTACTCCGAGCTACACTTGGACACCCTGAATCGATCATGATGTCAAAGAATTAGATCTCTTTCCTTTGATCTATTTTGAGCTGCAACCTTCTACATCTGATCCATCATTTTCACACTTGACATTAATGCGAACTTAGTCAACAACTACCTCATTGATGCACCCTTCATCTACCACTATACATTTGCCACCTAGAGACCACATGGTGACTTTTTCAACATCCAACTCAATAGACTATGTCGGTTCAAGTTCAGTCACTGACCATGTGCACTACCAATATACATCTACCGATCTCCTTTCCCTACTGGTTATACATTAACCGGTTAACCTTCTTATCATGAAGTCACCTATTTTGTCAGCTACATTATATCAGCTTGGTCCAAACATGCCAATCCACAACATATACCCGGAGTAAGTCATTATATACATCTTCATCTGATGGGAGCCTTTCACTTTGTCTTTTTTCTCACTTGCTGATTGACATACTTACCGATTGATTACACTCTTGTTTGCATATCGGTAATAACCTTGATGACTCCATGCCATCAATCTCCAACTATTATGCATCAATCTACATCTACATCTCAGTTGAAATTAGCATCCCAGAGTAAATCTATGATTATAGATGCAAACACTTTCCTTTTCCTTCATCAGCTCATACCACATCTCAACTGGTTTGTCAAAGTGACAAACTCATCACAACTTGCTCTTCCTTTTTTGTCCTAGTAGCTCATCATTCCTTCTCTTGTTGATTTGGTGCATATCTCTCTTTTCACACACTTGAGGCATCTTTATGTTTCACTTTGGTCATCCATTGTCAGCCTTCAATCACCTGCCTTTAACGTCTTTGACTGTCTTATTCGAGAGGGTTATAATGTATCCCATGTATGTTGTGGAATAAGATAATTATTACCACTAACTAGTGGGAGTAAATAGACCAATGAACCTAACCTGCCAAACACCTAGTGGGAGAGGATCCAAGTCACTTGCTGACCAATAACAGGTCAGAACCAGTTGTCATTACATTGTGCTCTCTACTTCTGGTATTGCATCAATATGATTTCCATGTTTGAGCAAACACATCTTCAACCAGACATATGATCCGATTGAGCACACTCTCTGTCAGTCTTCTCTTTATCCTATGACAACATCTTTTTCAGATGGGAGTCCTGTTGAATGTCATCAATAAAACTACATACCGGTTGCCTATCCTTCTTCATTATTTCAAACTTGCTTTCTTACCAATCACATGCTTACTGGTTGGTAACAACACACTGCCAACACATTACTTACCATACCAATCTCCAATACTTACTCATTGGTTAACATTCCATTGATACTAGTGACACTAACTTGAATACCGGTTGATTCCAATGAGCACTAAGCTAGTTGACATCAATGACAATACAATGCCAATATATATATAAGCTCAAGTATATGTTTATTAAAGATGGTGTTATTTTCTGTTTATTTTACATTCTGGTTTCTTTTTAAACACATTTTCAAGTTTACTATTATAGTGGTTTTGAAATAATTGTATATATATATATATAATTTTAACAAATTTCTATAGTGAAATGTAAATCTCTTCATACTGATTTAAATCTTTCCTTTAAACTGATTTATTTGTTAGAGGTTGAAAAAATAGAAATGCTGCTAATATACATATACTTTTAGGTTTAATAATTTAAGTTTCATGAGAAAGAATGTAATGCTAATTTATTGTTCAAATCTACACTCTTAGATTAACTAATATCAGAATTAAAATCTTATTAACAGAAATATATTGAATCTAAATCCATTTCCTTTTCCTTTTCACTTTTCTCTTTTGCAAGAATAAATCTACAACTATTTTTGAAGAATAATACATGATTCAACTCAAACACATCTAAAATTTTAAACTCTTTATTTATTTTCTTCAATAAGGAATTATAACTGAAAATAGAACATCTTTAACTTCTCTTAATATGTTAATGAATAAACTAACTAGAGGAAGTAATACACTTTTTTTTAAATACATTGAATACAAGGATTTCATTGTCTTTTTCCTTCTTACAACTTTTTTAGAAATACAACCAAATGTAATAGAAGAAAATAAATCTGAAAATGAACAATTAGGTGCACTTGCAATCACACTTTGACAACTACTTAGAAGTCTTTCTTTTCTCCATCCTCTAAAAATATTGCAAACCTACAATAAAATGTAGCTTTGGTTGTGACCATGGAGACTCACCTCCCAACCTAGGCCTACAAGAGGCCACCCCTGAGCTAGGAGAACTAAGAATCAAATGATATACAATCATACTCAAAACACAAACACACTTTCAGATTTCACAAGGGAAAACATTTTCACACTTAACTCCCAACCCAAGGCAAGCACATAGTCACCAAGTGACTCAAAACAAGGGGTGAAGGTGGACCAAGAATCTAAGGAGAGATCTATAATATAAACAATACATTAAAATTCCTTCACAAGGCTAAAAGAACCTCCTACTTGGTCTCTCACATGACCAAAAACATTTCTTATGACCCCCAAAGGCTTCAAGCCAAAACTTCCCTTATGAGCCCCAATTTTTTATACAAAAATAACATAAACAAGGATCCAAGATCCTTGTTTATCCCTCTCTTCCTAGAAGAGAGACTCTACACCCAAAGACTGTCCCAAAACCCTTCACCCCAAGACTACTCTTCCCTCCCAAGGGTGAGTTTAGTCTTGACTCCCATGAACATATATACAAAAAATCCCAAATGAAAATCAACTAATAACAACTCAAAAACATAGTTCAAAGATATAGAAGCACACTCAAATCCACAACAAAATCAGATTTGCACACAAAGAACATGAATGCATCTAAGCTATAGAAAGAATTTCACCAACCTTTACTCCTACCAATGGTCTGTGTGTTGTAGAAGAGCTACCTAATCCCCCATAAAAGTCTCCTTAACCAAAATTTTCCTTCCTCAATCTAAATTCCTACTCAAAAACTTAGTCTCCAAGATTGGAGGGTGGGTGATCAAAATTCCAAGTTTGAATTTCTTTCCTAAGTAGGCTCTCCTCACACTTTCCAACTTTCTTGGAAAGGATGTGAGATCCCATAGGTTGGTCTTCCCAACCTCTTACATGGTTTCTATAAATTGAAACTGAAAAGGTAAGTGTAAGGTGGGGAAGTGCATCAATCACTGAAATGGAAGGTTGTCTTACCAAGGGTCAATCTTCAAAAAGCTGAATTTTCATCCAATCTTGGAAAACCCACTTCTAAAGTGACTTGGAAATCACATGTGAGTGGTTACATGGCTAAAAATGTCCCTTACCCATAGGTATATCAATTGAGCCTTCAAAAGTGACCTAAACTCAACCATAGGAGTTAGTTTGACCCCCAAAAAATCTACCTAAAGTTTATCTACGGGTCAAACTCGATTTGACCAAACTAAAGGCTCTCTAACCAAGTGGTCTTTTGGGACCACTAGAAGATATTTAAAAATGCATTGGGTTTCATAATTTTCCTCCTAAGGACATGTCATATGCCAACTCACAACAAATCACAAGTGTCAAGTGACACCATAAAATACTCATCACAAAATACACTTGGCATGTCCTTTTTAGGGAATAATTAAAATTAACAAATACAAATTTGAACATACACTCAAGCATTCACTAATACAAAATTAAACACATCACATATGAGGTATTGTCTCTCCAAATAGACAAACCTTGTCTTTACTATAACACATAGGTTTGGCCTTAGTTCTCCATGTATTTCCATGGTCATATGGATTAATTTTCTGCACATCTCATTTCACACATCAGTAGTCCAAAACCACATGCATATATAAGTATATGAAAAGTAATACACATCAGACACATAACATCCAATTCACAACATCTCATAAATTGATCCAAATCAAAGAACAATAAAGATAGTATCCAATTATAATTTTTTCTAGCCATTCATATGAAATCAATTACTCAATTGTATCATCATAGGAATCATATAAATCAACTATCCATAAGACATGCATAAATGTATCATATAATCATCAACATAAGTACTGAAATCAACATAAGATGGGATAAATCATATCCAATTATATCAATTCAACTACCAAATAGTACCTAAATCTGTAATGCATCAAAATAGTGTATCAAATAATAAGTATATCATGAAAATAATTGAAGCGCTATGATGGGCTCAGGGTAGGCCCTCACATTGAGCTTCTAGATGTTGATCGATGAAGATTTGAAAGGTGGTATTGGTGCAGTTGTTCTGGATTATTCTAGCATGTTTGTTGGTGTTTCCTAGTCATGTCCTATTTGTTTTGGTGATCCAGATTGATTGTTGTGCAAGTTTTGGTGATTTTTATGAATCGGTGATGGTTTTCATGTTATGCGATATTTCTGGTGGTGAAGCATGTTGCAGTTGGTCTTAGCGGGATTTCTAGTGGATGTGATCATTTGGGAATTCGAATTAGGTCCATGTTATGTAATGTAAATCATAATATTGGTCCAGTGGTCAATCTTTGATCGTGCAATGCAATTTTTGTAATTGTAAGATGAGGTTTGAGGGTTTAGCAGACCTTGTTATCAAGGTTGATGATTTATATATATAGGTAAGATGCTTATGTAATTTGTGTGTCGGTATTGTGTCTGCATTATCAGGGAGATATGAATATGTGAACAAGGATATATCATTCAGCGAAGTGTTGAGATGAGTTTGGTGTTGTAGGGTAGACAATCATGCTTAACCAAAACTATCTTCAAGAATTTGTAGATGCTACCATTGCAGTTCATTCCTTCTAGATTGTAGTCTGAATCATATTGTAAGTCAATGAGACTTAACTGAGGGTTGTAGCCATCTAGGCAAATATCTTTTGAGCAGTGAGCTTTAGGTGGTGTGCCTAAATGCATGTGCATTCCCCTTTATAATATTTTCACATACTACTATAGAGTATCATCTTACTGTGGGTAGGTTCCCACCATGGTTTTTCTGTTAACCGGGTTTTCCACATCAAAAAATTTGGAGTTGTGTGTTGTGTTATTAATTTGGTTATTTGAGTATTGCTTCAATTTATCAATTATTGTTTTGAAGTTTAATTTTTTAGATCCAGTGAAGACAAATTCACCCCCCCTCTCATAGTCTTCCTCCTTGATTGCTGCTAACAATCTTTTTGACATTAATGACAATAATGCCAACAATCTCCCCCTTTGGAATTAATGTCAACACAGTTGTAGAAAGATTCATAGACCATTTCTCCAACTATTTGGTTTTTCTCATCCTTTGACAATAATGGCAAAGGGTGTTGGAACTAATTGTGAACTGTACATGAATGCCCCTTTTCTATAGAAATGAATGGAACTTCCAATTTCCTTTACAACTTCTTGACCTCTATTTATTGTAGCTGGATGAACCATTATTACAATATAAAAAGCAATGTCAATACTTCTTACAAAAATTCAGATCTCTGTACACGAGGTTCAAGGCGGTAAGTGTAGAAACAATATGGTCCCTTTGAACCATAGACCTCAACTCAACATGATAAAAATAGAAGAAGGGTGAGACAACACCTGGTTTTTGTCTCAAGTACTCAAAGCTATCCTTGGGCAGTGGCTTAGTAAAGATATCAACTATTTTCTCACCAGTACAAACATATTCAACTTTCACTTCTTTCTTTGTAACCTTTTCCCTAAGAAAATGATATTTGATTGCAATGTGCTTTGTCCTAGAATGCATGACAAGGTTCTTTGATATATTGATTGCACTTGAGTTGTCACACAAGATGGGAATAAGATCCAAAAACTCTATTTTAATGTCCTTGAGAGTTTTCTTCATCCACAAGACTTGTGAGCAACATGTAACAGTAGCAATATACTCTTCTTCAGCAGTTAATAGTGAAATAGAATCCGACAACTTGTTGTGCCATGAGACCAATCTATCTCTAAGGAAGAAATCTCCACCACTGGTGTTGTTCCTATCATCTATGTAACCTACCCAATCAATATTAGTATAGGTTTGCAAAGTGAAATCTCCTTTCTTTGGATACCATAAGCCATAAGTGAGTGTTACTTGGAAATACTTGAATATCTTCCTTACAACATTGACATATGATTTCTTAAGAACTACTTGAAATATTACAACCATACACACAACTTGAACTATATCAAGCCTTGAAGCTGTAAGATACAACAAGCTTCCAATCATGAATCTATACAAGGTTTGATCAACACTAGGTGACTCATCATCTTTGCTCAACTTGCATCCTGTCACCATGGGGCTATTAACCAGTTTGTTGTCTTCCATCTAAAATTTCTTCAACATGTCCTTAGCATACTTGGTTTGTGTAATGAATATGCCCTTATTCTATTGTAATATTTGCAAACCAATAAAATATGATAATTATCTAAGCATGGACATTTCAAATTCTAACTGCATCTGATCAGCAAATTCTTTGCATAAAACATCTTTGTTACCTCAAAGGATGATGTTGTTAGGATTTATGATATTCCCAAAGATACTGAGAGGGGGGGGGGGGGGGGTAAATCAATATCTAACCGATAAACAAATTTTCTGACCTTATTAAGTATTTTGCATTCCAAAACAATGTATCACTAAACAAGAATTAATCTAGTAAATGTGAACAATAAAGACAACATAGAAAACACACCATAACACAAGATTTTTGGCGAGGAAACCCGGTGTGGGAAAAAACTTGGTGGGATTTGTGACCCACAATATTCACTCACTGGCCAATGAATGGATATTACTTACAATAAGGTGCTTGCACATGTAGGAAGGCCAACTGCCTAGAGCTCACTTCTCAAATACAAAAGGAAGTCTCACTGACTTACAAAATGGATTATGAGAATCCAATATAATGTACTTCTACAAAATAGCATCTGCTATGCCAGGTTCAGTACCAGTTTAAGCTCATACAATAACCATAAACCCTTCTACAAAATATGCCTTAATATTCACTCTACATATCCATCCTATCATGTATGTATTTCAAAATGATCTACAAGATCTCATACTTATATATGAGTCTTATTACAATATGCCATGTCGGCTTACAAAAAGATATTACAATTAAATACAATAAACAAAATCCTGTCGGCTGGGGTGTCGGTGAACATTATTGTCACTGTCGGTGAGGTGTTTGTCGGTGTCGATGTCGATGTCATTGCTGGTGCCAGTGCCTATGCCTGTCGGTGATTTACTAGATAAATACCTTAAGGTCTGTTGTTCACCAAAAGTGATAACCCAAGAACACCTGCAATTGATCTATGAAGTAGCCAATTCAATCTATGAAGAACTTCAGGGCTTGGACAACATGACAAGGATATGAATCCTTCTACTCTTCAGGCTCTGCAAAACCTAGGCGGGTATACCTTTGATGCTTAGAATTAAACCTATTACACACCTATGACAGCATCAACATAAACAGATAGATCTCACTAGGGCTCCAAAACAAGTAGTTTATTGCAGATGGGCTAGATCTACACATGAAACTCAACTATGCTTGAGCATGAGAAAGATGAAACATTTCAAAACATAACATACTAAAGGTATTCTGATTAGATTTTAAATTGGTTTGAGAACCCCTTTAATTGCAAGATCAGTGCCTTATCCAAGGGCAACAGAGTCATACATCAAACTATAAATGAAAGCTTCGATTGCAAATCCATCTTCATTACTAAATATTCATGCATTAATGCCTTGCATAAATGCATTACTAAGATCATTCACAAAATCATCAGATCTTGAAACTATATTCCATTTTTTTATGATTTATTACAGAATTTAAATCCTTCCTTGAAGAATCCCTGCAAACAATCATAACTATCTCCTTGAGATAACAAATTTCATCCTCCTTGAGGATCTGATTTGATAAAATGGAAATACAAATCTAGAGACAATTCTGTGTGAATTTATGTATGCCTTACATACACGAGAACCTGCAACTAAGAACACCTATACGAAGAATTGAACTCCATTACTAAAGGAAAAGCCCTGCCCTATACAATCTTCAAGAATACTCAAAATTGGAAGCCATGAAAACTGGAGCCATTCTCACAGAATTCTGGAACCCTTACAACTGAGAAGAATTCGGAATTAAAAGAGAGAGGGAACCAAATCAAATCTGTAACTGAATTGCCAAGTGTCCCTTCTTTAACTGAATTTTGTTCCCGTGAAAACTGCTTCTAAAATACTTCACATTTGTCCAAATTAACTTCATAATCAGATTCCTCGCTCCGAGAGCTTTCCGGCGATATATAATACTTTATACTTTGGCCAAAAATTGGACCCTGGGCGAATTAATTCTCATCATGGATCCATCATTTAAATATTTCGAATTTCAATATAGTTTGAACTATATTATTTAATCATTTTAAATTTGATTTTTTGCCTCCATTTGTGCTCTGACGCCTTGCCACGTGGTGGCCTCTGATTGGTCGATGGGGTTGACCGGATGCCACCTGGGATGACACTTCATCATCGCCACGTCATCTGCTTCGTCACTGCCACTTGGCCGCTTGCTTGTATGCCACATCATCGCCACCTCATCGGGACCCGCGTGCTGGACTGTTGGCTGTACCCGCCACCTACGTGCCACGTGGACGGCTCACGTTCATCCTCGCTATTTCGCTGGTTTAACTCGCGTGCATCTTCCCTTTGCGAAATAGCGCGAGCCGTCGATCTCTCTCGAACTTGCTCGCTCTTTAACTCAGCCTTCGTCTGCAAAATTTTGCCTTTTGCCTCGGGAAGCATGCCTGCGTGGGATCCACTTTGTCTTCATCCAGTCAACTCCTCCATCGCCTCGGGAAGCATGCTCGCACGTGGGCCCGCCTTGGGCGCCCATGGGCACCTTGTGTCAAAAGCCTTTATGGCTTAGACATTATACTACTGTGCGGATTTACATTTAAACATTTAAAAATTCTCTTGCCCAGCCAATGTGGGACAAAACGTTTTGCCTGGGAATGCCCTTTTGAAGCTTTTCCTGCGTTTTTAATGGCATTTTCCAGATTCGTTTGCATTGCTTGGAAGTTTATGACGCCTCTTTACACCGCCACAGAGAGGATGCTAGCAAAGAATGGTGGGGAGTGGGCTTTACAACAGCCAAGTGCATTTTCTTCAAGTTTTTGCTGCTGGTAAATGCATTTGGCTGAAAGTTTTATATGCCTTTTCCCATGTCATGTTACACAGGGTGAACTGGGAGGCATTTACTATTGTATTTGCCAAGAAAGTTTCAGCAGACTTCCCTCTTGCCCATTTACATCCACACAAAGGAGAGGATGCACTGTTGTTGCATTTGCTGAAACTTCAATTTAAACCCCTTTTTTATCAGCCATGTGCCAAGCCAAACATTAAGTTAATTTTCAACACTGCTGTTAGATGCATTTTCTCTGAATTTTATATGCTGCCTCCTACCACCATGCCACGTGAAGCTAATTTCAATTTGCACTTGCTGCAAGTTTCATGTGGCCTCCAAAAATTCTTTACACAGGGAAGACTGGCAAAAACGATGGAGTCTGGGTTACAAATTTCTGTTGTTGCCTTTACTTTGGTCAAATGCTACTCTCCGAAAATCCATGCAAGGGGGAAGATGGCTATTTGAGTTTGCTAAAAACTTTAATCACTTCCCACATTCCACTTCATTCCACGCATGAGGAAGAGATTTCACTATGGTTGCTGAAGCTTCTAACAGTCTTCTTGCTGCAACACGTGGGGGCTTTGACTATTGTTTGCACTTGGCTTGGAGGCTTCTACAGCCTTAAATTCCATTCCACGTGAAGGGAGGATGTTTGACATTTACAATAGCAAAGAGTTTCTTGAAAAACTTGCTCACCAAACACCACACACGCTGACATTTTGACTTGGGAATGTGCATTTTGAATGTTGCCATGCTTTGAACAGCTTGCTTAGAGAGTTAAAATTTGGTGTAATGCCATATAAAGAGGGAAGACCATGCCATGCCAAGGAAATTTGGCTTCATACCAAATGCATACACTTGGAACCTTCTTAAAACACTCAACTTTCTTTTACCACTCACCCCAATCTATTTCGCGATCTGCTCCAGCTGCCAAAATACATTTGGCTGAATGTTTCAACAGAACTTTTCAAAACACATTCCATTTACTTTCCTCTCATATACTGATTGCAATATAAGAAAAACTTGACTTAATAAAACCAAACATTCCTTCCTCCAACTAAAAATATTTCGCCATAAAATTAATGCACAACCATGAGCCAAGTCGTGCACCAAAGTGGGTCTGACTAAAAAAAAATTTCGTTTTCAAGCTACTGGCCTCTGGAATATCTTCACAGACCTCAAACATACCTCTGGGAATGATCGGCATCATTTTCGGATCATAAAATTGCATTTTACATCCTTCAGGCAATTACGCCACAATTTTCGCATTTAATCGCGATGACGTAATTTTCAAACCTGTCAAAACACCTTTCTGGAGCTCGCCATCTGACAGGCATGTACTTTGATATACAAGGATGATATCTACCAAACGGTTTCTCAAGACGAGTCCCGAGCGAAGAGATAATAATTTCCGAAAATGCCCAACTGGCTTTGTCGACACTGCGGACCTGATGAAGTCAATGTTCTGGCAACACATGATGCCTTTCTCAAAAATATCAAACGACCTCCGTGGGTCCTCAAATTCGGAACATAGGTACCTTTAAGTACATATTAAATCTTTGAATTCTTATTTCGATCACCCGACTGACAGGATGCAAACGGTGCGCTCACCAAAATGGCTACATTAACTGATCTAATACTGGAAGTGCGGATAACTGAATTTGATGGCAAAATGAGTCCTTTTGGAAACCGATCAAACGGATTGATAAAATCTTGAAATTTGAAATGTAGCTCACCATTTATACCAACATTAGCCTGGAACAAACATTCTGACATGACGCTCACCGGAACATTTTTACACTTGTGCAAACATCACAAACTACAAACAGATTGAGCTTTGAAAACTGAGCAAACGGATTCATAAGGACTTGAAATTTGAAACGTAGCTCACCATTTATACTGACATCAACCTGGAAGAAACACTTTGGCATGATGCTTACTGAGGCAAGTTTTACAATTGTGCAAAACAGGGCTCCGACTAGCTGTCGAAACAGGGACTTGCCAAAACACACAAACTGCAAACGGATTCGGTTTGGAAAACTGAGCAAATGGATTCGTCAAGACCTGAAATTTTGCAGGGTGACTCACATTAATGCATACAATTGAATCCATTTTGAATTTTTTCATGACTATCAACAGGGCAAAAGATATAAACACCCAAAGTAGGCTACTTAATAAAATTTGCACTTGTGCCTAGAATGCACTTTCAGCTCACCCCTCGAAATGGGTACTTGATAAACTTCTCCAAACTGAATTCTGAAAGTTGCTCATCATTGAATAGGCCAAATGAAAGGTGTGGGACATGAATCCCGAGCCTTACCCTCTGAAAATCAACTGGCTCCATTATACCCCCTTGCTAACTAGGTCATTCAAACTGACTTATTTTAATCATTTGGAAATGCAGGGCAAAATTTTGAAATGGGCCTATAAACTTGACTCAGTTTTAAATACTCCCAACAAGGTCCACAAGGTTTCCATCAATGACAATGCCTTCAATCACCTTCAACTACCATTAGAGTGTGCAATTCCAACAAATGTCATCTACCTATACTACAACAATGATCATGTGGTCTCCATGTACCTTGATATATAAATTGTTGTCAACATTTCCTTTTCTGAAACCTTGATAATGGAGATACTTATCCAACCTAGAATACTATGCTCTAGGTGCATGCTTTAGACCATATAATGCTTTCTTCAATTTGCAAACAAAGTTGTCATCTTCATGTACCTGAAAACCTTCAGGTTTCTCTATGCAAACCTCTTCTTCAAGATTGTTATTCAAGAATGCATATTTGACATCCATTTGATATACTTTGTATCCTTTATATGCTAATAATGCCAAGAACGTCCTTATAGCTTCAAGTCTTGCAACTGGTGCAAATGTTTCTTCAAAATCTATGCCCTCTACCTGAGCATATCCCTTAAATACTAACCTTGCCTTGTTCCTTATTACCTTGCCTTCTTCATTCATCTTGTTCCTATAGACCCATTTTATCCCAATGACATTTTTTTCTACTGGCTTGGGAACCAATTCCCAAGTTTTTCTCTTCTCTATTTGCTACAACTCTTCTTCCATAGCCTTTATCCACTTCTCACTCTTGCTGGCCTCATCATATGTTATGGGTTCCATCTCAGTCATAAGACAAAATTTTACTTTCTTAGTGTTCCTATCTCTCCTTCTAGTTTGCACACCATCATTTTTGTTACCAATAATTTTATCCTCAGGGTGATTCTTTTGCACATGTTTGTTTGGGGATTTGCTAGTTGCTTCTTCTTCATGTTCACTCTTAGATTGATCTTCATCTTGAACATATGGTTCTTCAATTTGAGTAATTGGTTTTTGCCTTCCTTTATGTATATCTATATCTACTTTCACATGTACACTCTCAATTACCTTTTTTAGTCTTTTGTTGAAACACTTGTAGGCCTTTCTATGAGTAGAGTAACCAAAGAATATACCTTCATCACTTCTTGAATCAAAACTTCATAATCCATCTTCATCTCTTTTGATGAAGCATTTGCTACCAAACACCTTGAAATATTTGACTGATGGTTTCCTATCATAACATTCCTCATAAGGTGTCATTTTATTGTTCACTCTTAGTTGAACCCTATTTAATGTGTATACAGCATTATGGAATGCTTCTTTCCAGTATACATCAGGTAGATTAGTTTCATTCAACATTTTCCTTGTCACCTCCTTGATTGTCCTATTTTTCCTTTTCACAACACCATTTTGTTGTGGTGTCCTAGGGGTTGAATATTGTCTTTTGATTCCATGCCTCTTACAATATTATTCAAATTCACTTGGTGTGAACTCACCTCCATGGTCTAATATTAGACATTTCAACTTGCATCTCCTTTCCTTCTCAACCATTTTTCTGAATATTTTGAATCTTCCATAGGCATGAGACTTGTCTTGCAGGAAGGTGACCCATGTCATCTTAGAGAAATCATCTATGAGTAGCATAAAATATCTTTCTCCATTTAGGGCTCTTGTTCTTGTAGGCCCACACAAATCAGTATGCACAATCTTTAAAGGCCTTGTAGTTGAGTACTTCTTTGTCTTAAAACTCTCTTTAGTTTGTTTTCCTCTTTGACACTCATCACAAAAAGTGCTTGCTAGTTTGATAATATGAGGTATATGCCTAACATACCTTCTCTTACTCACTTTAACAAGATTAACAAATTTAATGTGACAAAGCCTTCTATGCCATAGCTAGCTCTCATCAACATGTCCCATCATACATTGAGACTCAAAGAATTCCTTAAGGTTATATACATTGCCATGTGTCCTTTTTCTTTCAGCAACAGGCTATTGGTGTAGGAGCACCTAGGAGGCCCATGAAGATTCAAGAAGACTCATCATTTTTTTTTGGTTATTTTTGTTTTAATAAGGTCCCATCGACCATCTCATGTCATCTTGTAAGGTTTTGAAACCATTTTGTAAGGCTAAAGGCCACTAGGTCCTCTTCAAGCATGTAAAGGCCAATATGATCAAACTTGATCAAAGATCTTAGGAGAGTAGGAAAATGATAAAATTGGATTTTTTTTATGTTAGGGGTCATGTGTGACCTATAAAAAATGTAATTTGGGGTTTGGAAAGTTGGTGTATGCAAAATTGTTAAAAACTACAACATTGCTAAAAAGTTGCATGACAACTTTTGAACCAATTGTGCAACTTACCTCCCAATGAACATATGGTTAAAATTTAGGTTTGTGTTGGTTGAGGAAGTTGACATATGTCTATGTATACCTCAGGAGTTTGAGGCATTCAAGGTTGTTGTGATCCCTGCCTTTGAATAAATAAAACTACTCTATTTCCCTAGTTAATTTATTGTTCTTTTGTGTGTACAACTCTGTACAGATTGGATGATTGATTTTAATGACCATGAATGTTTAAGGAACTAAGTTATCTTCCTTCAGCAAGTGGTTTCAATTTTATCCATAAATTTTTTTGGGATTTATTACCAATTTTGTGAAAATAGACATCAAAACCACGCCTACCTAGGGTTTGACAATAAATTGCTTATAACTTGACTTTACACCTTAGAAAAATTAAGGACTTTGATGGAAAGTTAGAATTTTGTATGTATTTTAAGATGAAACAAGTTTGAAGTTAGGAGATGGAGGCAATTGGGAGAAAATTCAAACCCTAGACCAGGCATCTCAATGTGACTAGTCATGAGAATGAAGAAAAACTAATTGTAGAAGTACAAACCGGTGGACTAGGCCCAATCAAATTGTGGATTTGGTGGTTTGGAGAGTGTGCAAACCTGGTATAGGTAGTTTTCTCAATAAATTAGTTCAGTCCTTAGGGGTTTCTTTGGAAAGGTGACTTAATTCATCAATTAGGCCAGCGGTAGCAATCCTGAATTGACCCCCTGAATGTTGAGACCCAAGAGTCATCTTTGAATATGTTATGGAGGGGCCTAATGGGTATCTAAAATTGGGACTTGTTTTTGGACTTGTGTGGGAAGTTTTAAATTTATCGAAGATAAAACCAAAAAGTAAGGCTAGTAGCAAAACAAGCCTTTACAATGCAAGTATCCCTAGAAGGTGTGGTGGAACCAAAACATTGGATGCCTTCATGTGTCTTAGGCTCCCAATGATAAGAATGATGGTAATATATTGCTAGTCTACCCTCTGCAATAATGATGTGTTGTTACCTTGTGAGTCAAGTGAATTCCTTGGTGATGACATGGAGTCAATGGGGCATTTTATGTGAGAAGTTGTATCAAGGGGTGTGTTAGGTGTTCAGAGGGGTCTAAAAGGTGTTGTGACAAGTTTCTTAGGATTCCTTGAAGGATGGGTGTTTGGGAAAGCAAGGTATCTAGGAAGAGTGTTATTGTGGGTTGTGGGTAAATAACCCTTCTTTCCCCGTGAGCTCTGCAACAACTATCCATTTCTTTCTTTTATGATTTGAAATCCTTTTGAATCAAATGTAAACTTATATCCTTTGTCTCACATTTGACTCACATAGAGTATATTGTGCTTCAAACCCTCCACATAGTATGCATCATGTGCTTTCAGTTTACCATCAATATTGAGAGTACCTTTGCCTTTTTATTTTGATGGATGAATTGTCTCCAAACCTCACTGAACCACCATTACAATCTTCCAATTTGATGAATTTCTTCTTATCACTAGTCATGTGGTTGGAGCAACCACTATCTACTATCCACAAGTTTTTCCTTTTAGCATGTAGGGCAGTTTGAACAATCAAAATTGACTCAGCATTATCTTTATCCTTTTCTACCCATACTTGTTTAGTTTCTTTCTTATTTTCTACTATCCTTTTCGGTTCTAATTTTACATTAAGTTCAGATGTTGACATTGTCTTCTCTTTCTTAGTTGTTCTAAGCTTGCATTTTTTTTCAATGTGTCCCAAGTTTTGACAATGATAGTGTTTGACATTTACATTGAATGACGAATTTGAAAATATATTGTAGGATTGAGATACATTTCTCCTACATTCATAACTTCTATGACCATACCCATTACAACGATAACAAATAACATTCATATCCCTTAGAGCAGAAAATTGATTTCTACTTTCAAAACTAGGAGGAGACCTATGCATAAGCTTACAATCAGCAATTCTTTGACCATAAGGATTACATTTATAGCAGTAGACATGGAATTGAGGTACATACCAATCATTATTGAAGTTGTTTCTCATTTATCTCCTTGGAGAAGCATAGTTCAGTCTTCTTGAGCTAACCCTTTGTGTATCCTTGACCTTTGTGAAGCCTCCATTATCAACATTAGCTTTTCTTTTAGGATCAGCATGTTGGTTCCTTGACTGATTCTTTGTAGCAGCAACATATGTCTTCTTCTCATTGGGCTTGCTGACTATAAAGGTTTGTTGAATTCACTTTCAATTGAAGAGGTGAAGAGTATCTCCTTGCCTGATGAATCTTTACTGTTAGAACATTGACCAACCTCAAATCCAACACCCTCTATGTCTTTTGAGTGCTTTTGTTTGCTCAGCATTTTATCCAAAGCATCAGTGTTTCCCTCATACTTTGTTCTCACCTTGACTTCATCTTTTCCCTTTTCAAGTTCCTTTTTGAGAATCACAACTTCTTCCTCCATCTTTTGATATTCTTTCTCTTTGGTTTCTAAGTTTGATTTAGTCACTTCATAAATTCTTCTAGCTTCATCCAACGGAGTGGTTAAAGCAGCAATATTTCTATTTGATTCTTCAATATTCTTATTTAGTAGGTCATGTTCCCTTATGACATACTTCTTGTATTTCTTGAACTCTTTTCTATATTTGTTGAGTTCTTCAAGAACACAAACCAATTCTCCTTCAAAGTCAACTACATCATCTACATCTTCTTCCTCACTATCATCTATATTTTTAGATTGACCACCCCTATGTTTCTTATTAAGGATCTCTTGAGCCATGGAGACACTAGTTTGTTTTTCATCTTCACTGTATTCCTCAACCGACTCACTTTCATCAGAAGAGACATCACTATCAATTGAGTAAATATCTTTATTCTTTTGAAAGTTTCTTCTTCTTGGTTTATAAAACCTTTTACTCTTATCCTTGACATCTTCCACATAATTATCTTTCTTCTATCAAAGCACTTGAAAGGTAGCTTTCCTCTATACTTTCTTGATCCTTTCTTGAGCTTTCTAACAAAGTTAGCTTCAGTAGCATCAGAGTCATTTATGTCTTCATTTGTAGCTTTATCTTTTCCTTTATGTGTGGTATTGAAGGAATCTTCTCTCTTTGAAGGTTCAACACTTATTGTTCTCATCTCATAGGTAGACAAAGAGCCAAACAATTCATCCATAGAGAAAGTACTTAAGTCTTTAGCTTCCTTAATAGCTGAGACTTTTGTATCATACTTTGAGGTTAATGATCTCATAACCTTTTTGACAATAACTTCATATTTGACATCCTCTCCAAGTCCTCTTATAGCACTCACAGTCTCATCCACTCTTTGTAGATAATCAACTATCTTCTATTCTTTCATTTTTAGACTTTCAAACTGAGTTCTTAGATTCTATAGTTTGGCTTCTTTCACTTTGGTATCACCTTCATATATCTTTTGTAGCTTGTCTCAAGTTTCTTTTGCTAATGTGCAATGCATGACTTTGATCAACTCTATATCAAACAAACCACCTAATATTGTATTCTTATCTTTGGAATTGTTCTCATATTCTCTTTTAGCATCAATGTCGGTAGGAGGAACTTGAGGGACAATATAACCAATTTTATTGACATCCAAACATCAAATCCTAAAGAGGACAAGTAATTTTCCATTGTTCTGTTCAATAATGCATAGTTTGTGTCATCAAATGTAGATTCTTTAGAAGATAAGGATTCATTCCTAGCCATTATGTTCATAAGACAAGATCTACCCAAGCTAGAGAAAGCTTTTACTACAAGGGAACCTAGTGCTCTGATACCAATTCAAGAACACAAATGGACACTAAGAGGGGGGTGAATTAGTGTATTTTAAAACTTCTAGTTGTGCGTGATAATACTGCTACTACAAATTAATTGAGAACACACACACAAAGATAAACCACAATACCAGATATACGAGGAAAACCTAATGTGGGAAAAACCTCGCTGAGAATAGTTGTTGGAATCTACTGCTCCAATCCAGCCTCATAGTAAATAATAGTTTACCATATTTGTGGCACCAACCTAAGGAGCACCAACCCCTGATTTTATGAGAACCTACTCAAAGGAGCACCTACCCCTACTTTGAGAACCCACTCAACGATTTACAGTGATTGTCCAAGTTTACAATGCAATAATGAAACCTCATTACAAATGAGTGTTGTAACACTTTCACATTTCTCATATCATGAGAATGAGTTTCTCTGCCTGTTGAAAGTTTTCCTCTATTTCTCACCCTTCCTTTGGTTATCTTCTTCTCTTTGCTACAAAATTACTCTCTAGAATGCTTTGTTATTGCTTTTTTTTCTCTTGGTAGCTACACACACTATCTCTCTCTCAACAACAACACAACTCTATTCAGCACACTACTACACACTTCTCCTTAGCACACTGTATATACTCTCTAAACACATCATCACTCAACTTGTTGAGATATCATTATTTTCCACCAACCAATGTCGAATCATATTTATAGCTACTGCTGGATAAGATCAACTCTATACACATCAAATTTTCTTCTACTACAGATTTGAATACTTATTCAAGTCAATTGTCTTGGAAGTCTGTGACTCAAGAGATTTTATTCTATGTCCTTAATATGATCTCATACTTGCTGCCTATATTAAATGCATCCAATCTTTCTTCTAGTCATTCTCTATACTAAGATTACTATGTTTAGTAATCTTCCTCTGCCCAAAATGATCTGCAATCCTTCCTCAAGCCACATAGCCTTCTTGCAACTTGGTTTCCACTAATGTGTTTTCCATCCTTTGCAAACCTATTCTAAAAAGATCAACAGCTACCACTCTAGAATCCTTCATCACTGACTTATGTGTATCAAATATCTTCTTCGACTAGCCAGGGAGCCATATGTCTCCATTTCCTTTGTTCAAATTATTTGGTCAAGGTTAGTTGGCCACCATGTAGATCAATCTGCCTATCGGCATGCAGACATCTTCTAGTTCAATATCCAAGTCACTTGGTCAATCCTCGTCAATCATCCTCATGGGCCTTTGAGTCTATCAACTTGCAGACAGGGCTGCAAAGTCGGTCACAATCTTCAATTTTGTTAGCAAAATACCCTTTCATCTTTTCAACAAGTGTCCTCTGATTTTCTCCGTACATGCCACGTCATTGGGTGAAACTTGGTCAACACCCATGTGGACTATCGAGCTTCTCAGATCCATTGAGCTTCATGTATGTTCTACCCACGCAGGATAATTTTATGTTATTCTCAAGAAGCCTTCCTCCTTCATTGTGATCCCACACCACATTAGCATGGTCTCTTAACCCACATAGGATAAGGTCTCTCCCTTTTTTTTTTCATTGTCCTTGTCATGTGCTATATTCCTTAACCCTGTTTCACCTTGTAGGATAATCTTTCTTCATGCTAGGAAATCTTTTCCCTTGTCCTGAGTTGATCTTATCATCCCCACTTGGTCACACGAGATAAGCAGAACCTTCAATGCCTACTTCATTTTTCCTTATCCCATAGGATTCTTCATATCTCATCTTGGTCACACGGGATAAGAAGGCCCTTCACTTCCTTTTATTTTCTTATCCCGCAGGCCCACTAACATCATCCTTATCTCATGTAGGATAACCATCTTCAACAAATCTCCCTTTGATTTCTTATCTTGCGAGAACCTTGTGAAGCCTCTTACTTTGTGCAGGATAAAGTTTCTCTCTTTTGTATTTGTTTTTCCTTGTCTAGCATGACCATTGCATATCTCATACAAGATAAGGTTTTCTTCATGGCATGATTTCACTTGTTAGCCAGCGCAACATTGTTTGTGCATATTAGCCTATGCCAGATAAGGGAATCCACAATCTTCCCTTTAGTTTTTTATCTCACATGACATTTGTTTGTCACTTTTAACAATTCGGGATAAGAGGGACCACCTTGTTCAACAAACTTAAGTTATCTTTCACATTTTGACGTGGGATAAAGTATAACATTGTTCTCTTCACTTAAGTGTTATCCCATGAAGGATTCAATGCTCAACCAACATGATACAAGATAAGGGGAACAACATTTTCTTTTCATCAGAGTTATCCCGCATGGTCTCTTCCCTACTCATCAACCCAACATGGACCTTCGAATGCACATGAACCAAATAACTATTGCCATGTGGAAATTGACTCAGTGACTATTGCCGACATGACTAACATGTGAAGGTGATGAATCTGGTTGAAACCCCTATAGCATAACACGATGTG